>NW_025422974.1:0-71573 GCF_020497125.1 Mauremys mutica
ACCTTTTCTTTCTTTATTAAAAGCTTTCTTTTTAAGAACCTGATTGATTTTTCCTTGTTTTAAGACCCAAGGGGATTGGGTCTGAACTCACCAAGGATTGGTGGGGGAAAAGGAGGGGGGATGGTTAATTTCTCCTTGTTTTAAGATCCAAGGAGTTTGGATCTGTGTTCCCCAGGAAAGGTTTTGGGGAAACAGAAAGTGTGCCAGACACTGATCTCTGGCTGGTGGCAGTGTTACCAGATCTCAGCTAGGAATTAAGCTTAGAAGGGTCCATGCAGGTCCCCACATCTGTAACCTAAACTTCAGAGTGGGGGAGGAAACCTTGACACCCATACTCTCTGTTATCCTGCTGAGGAGCTCAAAATCAGATGAAGGTGCTGCTGCCCTCCCAGAAAACAAGCCAACCCTGCACAAACAGGGATGAAAGGGCCTGCCAAAGCCTAGGATTGAACCAGGGACCTTTAGATCTTCAGTCTAATGCTCTCCCAACTGAGCTACTTTGGCAGCTGTATAGTAGCATTTTGGCCTGTTGCTTCTCTGTCTGGGAGGTTTTTTGCAGCAGTTGCACACAAAAAGGACGTCATTGTGAGCGGTCCACTGCTGCCTCAGGCCGGGACAGGAGGCCCTCACCACTCACAGGCTGGCCTCTTGCCTTCAGCCCAGCTGACGGAGCGCAGAGCTACGTGAGTCAATGGCAGGTCGAGTCGGGGCCGCGTAACCTGCCCTCTCGGTGCTCCGGGGCTAGGGTGGCTGGGGCCATGCCGCCCACTCTGGGGCTGGGAGGGAGGCTGCGGGCACCATGGGGCTGGGGCACTAGCCTGGGGCGGGAGCTGGCCCCTGCGGTGGGGGTGTAGGGGCTCTGGACTCCAGTGGCGTTTGCGGAAGGGGCCAGCACCCTGAAAAAGATTCTTCGTGCTTCTTATAAGCATAACAATGGGACCCCCTGCAACAGGGATCTGAGGCCTCCCCAGGAGGACGCTGCAAATGCTGCCCCCTGGGGCTCTAGAGAGGGGCAGGGATGTGCCAGGTGGCACCGCTGACAGGTGCTTACATTGCTCTTGACCTTGATGATGGGCTGCAGGCTCCGTGCCGGTGTGCGATGGTGCTTGGCCAGGCTGCGGATTTGACTCAGGCTTGGGCCGCATGGCCGCACTTCCCTGACGAGACACGAGCAGGCCAAGAGCTCTGCGCAGCCAACAGGGAAGCGGGAGGGAGGCGTCTTCGAGCCGGCCTGTCTCGTCCGCTTCTGCCTTGCCGCTTGGGCGGAGGCAGGAAGGGAGCAAAACATGCCTGGCTGAAGGTTTTGCACTCAGCTACTTCTGTACTGTGTATTTGACAGAAACTCAGATCTTATTTTCACCAAAGAAGATAGGAGATGTTTGAACACTAAGGTCTGGTCTACACTACGAGTTTATTTTGAATTTAGCAGCATTAAACTGAGTTAACACTGCAGCCATCCACACAACGAAGCCCTTTATTTCGATATAAAGGGCTCTTAATATCGATATCTGTACTCCTCCCCGATGAGGGGAGTAGCGCTCAAATCACTATGGCCATTTCGGATTAGGGTTAGTGTGGCTGGTATTTGATGGTATTGGCCTCCGGGAGCTATCCCACAACTCTAGGGCATCACTGAAGTGTTCTAGAAATCAGGTTCCAGCATTGTCGGGCCCCCTCCTTTTCTGAGCTGGGCTGCAGCCCCTGACGCACCCGCCGTGGAGAGCGGGCCCAGCAGAGGCCCCGGCGGGGACCGGGCGGCACTTTGGCAAGGGCCCCTGGTGGGGCTGGCGGCCGGGCTCTCAGCGCCGAAGAGCCCGGGCTGGCCAGGGGAGTGCGCAGGGAGCCTTCCGGCAGGGCAGGGTGGAGGGGCCCGAATGGAGGGCCAGAGCCGCGGGAGCATGTTGTAGGCGAGCAGGGAGCATCGTGGGAGAGGCAGCGGGGCTGCCAAGCAGGGCCTAGAGTTTGGCACCTGGGACTCGGCGTGCGAGTTAAGAGAGGGGCCACGTTGGGGGGGCTGTTCCTGACAGTGGGGGCTGGTGTGGGTGGGGCCGGCGTGGCGTTGGGGCCTGGTGTCCCCCCACCTGGGATGAGAGTGTGGGCGGTGAGCGAGGGCGGGTGACGGGCTGGGCAGTAGGAGCTTAAATACTTACCTGGAAGGCGGAGATACCCATGATCACCAAGTGTGAGTATTTCCCGCGAGTGAGGCTTATCCATTGCACTGCGGGTGTGTTGATCTCAGTGATTTCCCCATAATGTAGGAAAGCTCAAACTGCAGGAATTTGGTGGTAGTGGGGGACTGCGTTTGCGCTCTCCCCTGGGGTACTTTGGTGAAGGGAAAGATAAACTGCTGGGGGGTTTGGCCTTCTAGAGCGCTCTACCGTTCTTTCTTTCTCATTGCTGAAGTTTTCTTTTTCTCTGGGTATGTGGTTATTTGACATGCCCCCCTCCCCCCCCCCATTTTTTTTGTTTTTTAGGACTGCTCTCTTCTGTAGGTTGCTCCTAGAGCAATACTTTATTTCCGGGTGCTCTGTCTGGTCTCCAGGGGAGCTGCCTGAGTTTTTTCCTCTCTTTTCACCTGACTTTTAGCCTTTGCTGTGTTTTGCCTCTTCCCATCTGGCAGTTTGGTTCCAACACAAGGAAACAATTAGTTTTTTTGTTGGCGGTGGTTGTTTTTTGTTTTTATTTTTTGAGCCCTGTTCCAGTCTTGGCCTTCACAACATTCTTGGCAAAGAGTTCCACAGATTGACTGTGGGTTGTGTGAAGAAATACTTCCTTTTCTTTGTTTTAAACCTGCTGCCTGTTAATTTAATTTGGTGACCCCTAGCTCTTGTGTTATGAGAAGGAAGAACCAACACGTCCTTCTTTACTTTCTCCACACCAGTCATGATTTTATAGACCTCCATTGTATCCCCCTTTTGTTGTCTCTTTTTCCCAGCTGAAAAGTCCCAATCTCATGGCTCTCTTCTGCTACAGAAGCTGTTCCATAGCCCCTCATCATTCTTGTTGCCCTTTTTTCTGAATCTTTCCACTTCCAATATATCTTCTTATTTTTCAGCTGGGGCAACAAAGAACCTCACCTTTATCAACTCACAAAATGCTCCCAAGAAATCATAACAATATTTTCTCATCAAGAAACCAAAACTCTGGACATTTCAATGACTTGGGGGGAAAATAAATAAATCCACTTTCAGGAAGTATTACCACAGTAAAACTCTTTCTGCTTTTCTAAACCAGAACATTCTCCCCAAAAGGAGGTGCACCAGGCCTGGAGACAATGCAATACCAGGTTGATGCATGGATTGGACAGAGCAAGCTCCTAGTCCAGCCCTCTGTTTCAAAAATCAATTTAATATACAATCCTCAAATAAAGGACATAATCAGATATTAAACTGATAAGACCAGCTACTATGCTTGATCTTAGCTCACAGAGAGCCAAGAACCAATGCCAAGACTGTGTGACACACGTGCATCTCTGCCCCCACCGCTTTCAACCTCACCGTGACGAGCTCCCAGCCACGCCACGAACACCCTAAGGAGGTAACTCTAAGTGAGGCTCACTTCCCCGAAATGACTTCAGTGGAAGAAGTCAAAGCAAGACCCCTTAACACACATTCTGTTCAAAGACGGTTCCCTTTACACTCCTAATGTGCACAAACCCACCCCCTGAGCTGTGACTAGCAATCTCTCACTGTGAACTCATACAGCAAACCAGGGCAAAGCAAGCCTATGCTGCGTTTTAGCGGGCTAAAACCGGGAGCATAACGCACACACCTTGCAAAGGAAGGCAGGAGCCTGGGATATATCTCGACCAAACACACTCCAATGAGATTCTATCTGCCAGCCCCCGGCATTGGACCTGCTGCGTTGGTCTCCCTCTGCTGCCAAAGTAGCTCCCCTCAGACCCTCGGGTTCGCTGAGCTGACAGCTCACCTGATCCGCGCGGGAACAGTCTATGAAACTAGCGCTGGCTGCCTGTGCAATCACCCGCCCTCACTTGGCAGGTACAGAAAAGGGCTATCAAGGTGGCCCAGGAGTGGATGACAACAGCTGATCTTTCTGGCAATGACAAGAAACTGAAGGTGAGGCCATAGGCAGGGGAGGGTCGTTCTTGTATTGGCCACAGGTTCTGCGTGGGGAGAGAGAGAAGCAAAAATGCAGCTTCTCTGTTTCTCCAGCAGTAGTTGGGCCACAAGGACAAGCTAGTCCCTTGTCTCTTGGCTGGGCCCTGGATTCCTGGGACTGGCCCCGGCTAGGACTCTCGGGCAATCACTGAAGTGTTCTTGAAATTCAGGTTCCAAGCTTTTGTCCGGCCCCTCCTTTTCTGAGCTGGGCTGCAGCCTCCTGATGCAGCCACCCACCTGCCTGCCACGGAGAGCGGGCCCCAGCAGAGGCATGGCTTCCAGCTCCTCTGCTCTACTAGCTGACCTATTGGAGGGTCTGCCACCACTTTCAAAAAGAAGATTGAAGGTGACTTTCATTGAAGTGTTGAAAGGGCCTTAATGGAGAGAAAGTATTGGGAGTTAAAGGGCTCTTTAATCGGAGCAGAGAAAGGCCTAACAAGACCCAATTGGCTGGAAGGTGAAAAGAGACCAAATCTCATATTTCAGATATGACACAAATATTCAACAGTCAGGATGATTCACCACAGGAGAAAAAGCTACCAAGGAAAGTGTAGGGTTCGCCTTCTCCTGATGTCATTTAATGATGACTAGATGCCTTTCTGGCATGTGTCTTACCCCAAAAGTAGCTACATGTGTCCTACCGGAAGGCCTGTGATATGCAGGGGGTCAGATTAGATGCTCTAATGGTCTCTTCTGGACATAAAGTCGACTAATTTCTGAAAATAACTGGAGTGCAGCATTGGGAGCAGCGTCTGATGTTTTCATGTCTAGCCGGCTTGCTGCCTTAGAGACCGAACGCTCCTTGAGTGGCGGTGATCCTACAGGGCGTTGCTCAAACCTCCAAAGTGCCTGGCTGGGGCAGGACATTGGCACAGGAAGGGAGGGGTGTGGCAGTGACATCTCAAAGTGCCTTTTGCAGGATCCGGAGACTATTGGTCAAAGGTGGTGGGGAGGTGGTGACCTCACAGAGTTAGATGCTGACATCAGGCAGGGAGGATGGGGGCGAGGGGCCAGGGAAACCTCAGAGACTCCTGTGGCTTTGATTCAGCAAGTCTCCTTCTCGAGGGTCTCTCTTTGCGGACTGAGAGATTATTCGGGTTTCACATACCGTGAGCTTCACAGATGAACCTCTTTCGATTTTTCTCCTTCCCTTTTAGTGAGTTTACTAGAAAACAGCCGTCCCTGTTTAGAAGGTAAGAGCCCTCTCGAGGGAATGTCTGTGTGTTTGTGTGTGCAGGGGAGGAACATGCTTTATGCCCAGAGGCCTTTATTCCTCCAGCCTGCAAGGACAAAGAGGATGTCAAGGAGTTGCTCCTTCAATCCCCCCTCCACAAGGCCCTTCTTAGGAAAAGCAAAATCCTGAAGAGAAAGAGTAACACCAAAGAAGGTACCTGAAAGTCAGATTTTTACAACCACAGTGAGAAGTTTATCACCTGACCAGGGACTTGAACCCTGGACCCTCAGATTAAGAGTCTGATGCTCTGCCAACTGAGCTAGCCAGGCTCACACAGGAAAAATGCAAATTGGTGCAGAGGTGAAGCTAGTCAAGAAAAAGCAAGCAGGAAACAATAGGGGAAACCTGCTGCTCTCGCTCTCTTCCCAGCCCTGGCCTGGCCTGGTATTAGTGCTGGTTAAAAAGAGGGGAAAATATCGGCATCTACCAGCCTTTCATAGCTGTACAAGACTCAGGCACAATACAGAGGTGCCCATCTGCAAGTGCCGAATGGTTGGATTGGCTAACGCAGCCTGTAGACGTCCAGGGCACACTGGGGTATAGAGCCAAGTGTCCATCACCATCATCATTTCAAAGGGATAATGATAATGATGGGAAGGGTCACAATTGACTCAGCAGTTGCATACAAAGGTGCATGTTTGGCAATTACATTGGGAAATTCTGGCTCCTTCTCAGGCTCAGGTTGGCCACCCTGGTCTAGATGTAGAAGTTACAACATTTAAACTTGAAAGAGGGGCCAATTTCCCCATCATTTCCCACCTTTACATCCAAACACGATGACTTTCTGAATGAACCCTCCTCGTTCAGCCAGAAGATCTTGGGGTGGGTGTAGGAGTCACTGGGTAAAATTCTCTGGACTCTGTTCTGAATCAGGTCAGAGCAGAGGTACCTGGTGATCTAGTCTGGCTGTAAAATCTATATATCAACACCAAATATGGTGTGAAATTAATCCTCAGAAACGCTGTTCCCCACCCAGACCCCAGCAAGGAGCTCTCCAAGGAAGGGGGCTGTTGAGGAAGGAAAGATGAAAGACGTCCTTCTCTCCCTGGAGGGACTGGGCTCTGCGCTTTGGACAGAAAGGAAGGGAAGGAAATGGCTACATGACGGCAGCAGAACCTAAGAAATGAAACACAACAGGCTTCTGAGCACGTTGCTTCTGAACAGTGAATGAACCTGACTCCCGTACCATGAAAAGCCAAAAAGCCGTTTCTTTCTATGCCTGGGAGAAAAGAGTTCCAATCATTCCTGCCCGTTTACTTTTGAATTATTTTACATTATAAAGAAAATTGTAACAAAATTAGTCTGAACTTGAGCTGCCTGTTATTAAAAGCTGGTTCCCAATTCAGTTCCAACTGCCCTGCTAGAAACACCCCTAGGTCCCTGCTCACCCCAGCAAGAGGAAAAAGAGAAACCCCCACTAGGCACTGCCCTTGGCTCCAGGCTGCTGTCCCGGGGTGCGGGTGGGGACTGATTGTTTGCTGCTGAGGAGGAAGCCAGTAGAGGCCTCTGGTGCTCTGCTCCTAGCATCTGCCCAGCCCAGGCTGTCCTCTGCCTCAGCTGCTGCTCCCAGCCTGCTCTAGAGTCAAACACGCAGGGCCCCCAGGGGAACAGAGGCTGGGACAGGACAGCAGCCTGGGTTGGGCTGGGAAGATTCTGGGAATTCTCGTTCCCTGAGAACTGGCCTGGCTCCCTTCTCAACAGCGAACAAATCAATTCCACGTCCCCTCCCCAGAAAAACCAGCCTGGAGCCAAGGGCAGCAGGGGACGATTCCCTCCAGTTCCCACCGAGGCAGGAGAGAACCCAGGGTGTTTCTAGCAGAGCTTATGGAATTGATGTGGGGAAACCAGCCTTTAATAACAGGCAGTTCCAGTTTAAGCTAAGAGTTTTTAACCATTTTTACAACATTAAATAACCCTTCAATTGTAGTGTCACCATCCATAAAATTGCTTCAGCCTTACATGTTCCCAAGTGCAAAACTAAACATCTCTTCAAATCCAAGGGAGTGGAGATCAGTCAGTGTTCAGAGTCATCCCACATAAAAGAACCATGTTGTCGTACATACTGGCCCCATCATGTGGCCATGGCCTTTCCCTCCTCTCTGTTAAAAGTTTTAGTATTTTGCACAGAAACCTTCTTCCCTCAGGAGAGACTTGGGAACCAGGGCTGCCACCCAGACAAACACTTTTAAGAGGAGGTGTAACCTGTCAAAAAATGATCTCCCCTCTTCAGTTCAGTGACAGCCTGAAATGCTACTTATCCCGGCGGAGCTGGAGGATTGAAAGCAGCTACGTCAAACCCCTGTGTAGCTAGCAGGAATGAACATAAACACTCCCTGGTATCTGAAGAGATATTTAGTTTTACCTTTGGTAAACTACAAGACTAAAGGGAAAGGCAGTGGTGCCAAATATATAGAGTGAAACATGAAACAATCGTCATAGTTATGCCCATAGTGACTGCAAAATCTTTCTATATACTTATTATTATTTTCTCTGGTGTCTAGAGATTGACTAGACCTTGACCAAGAAATTTGGCTCTTGATAAAATAATCAACTACCCCTGGTTAATGCAATGGACTAGAAATTGACTGGGGTCTCTCCACGCAGGTTCAAATCCGGCCAGCTACAACTGCATTAGTATATTGTCATTACTGTTGTCTTAGTACCTGAGCATCCACAGAGCCAGATCTGGTCTTGCTCTGAGGCTGTCTACACTTAAAATGCTGCTCTAGCACTGTGGAGAAGACCATTGCTACAGTGAGGGGAGGGGTTTTCCATCCCTGTAATAGCTACATTGGCAGAACAATCTTTCCTTTCATTTAGCACTATCTAACCATGGGGCTTAGGTCAGCTTAATTATACTGGTTCTGGGGTTTTTCACACCCTGAAAGATGTACTTGTTAGAGGGTTTATCCCAAAACCCTCCTATTCCCTGGTCCTTCTCGCATGACCAGAGAGCAGCAATACATGAAGTTCAAAGGTGCAAACAATTCAATGTTTATTGGGGTAAACTTCCAGCAAGCAATGATTCCAATTTCCTTCCTCAGTATCCCCCTTCCAAGCTCTGACACCACAGAGCCTTGCCTGTGTCCCTGTTCCCCTTCCCTGTTCCTATTTCCCCCCCCTTAGCAAAACATAATTCTAATTCCTCTACCCCCATTACCCCCCTTACTTCCTGATTGACTGCAGACTATATAGTAAAACTGGAGTTCTGCTTAGCTATGCCTTAACCAATCATTTTACTGAAATGTAATTTACCAATCCTAACATATTATAAAATGATTATCTAACCAATTATACCCCACCACCTTAATTGGTTTACACTCAACAAATTAATTATACAGCAGACAGAAAGAATCACAGCACCAGACAGAGATTATACAGACAAGCAATAGGAAAGTGGGGACTACAGTGATAGAACAACAAAGAAATGAGGATTTCACACCCCAGCTGTTGGTAAGTGAGTTGTTCCCAGACAGGATGCTATCATGGTAGAGGTTGTGGGTGCTGGTTGCTTAACTGTCTGGCCCACAGGGCAGGATTTTGAGGTTCACCATTACTTTCTCAGAATGCCAGCACCCATCTTTTGTTCACTTAAAATGTGAGCAGGGAGATTCCAACACCACAGAACTCATGGAGCTCCAGGAAACGTGTAACTTTAGGTCCGGGTGAGTGTGTCTAAAAATCAGCTGTGCTGTAGAAGGTCTCTAGGAGTTGAAAGAGATGTGCCATCTCGACCTCCCTAAAGAGTTCATCAATTATTAATGAAAACTAGGGTTGATAAGTCATGTTTTTTAGCAGCAGGATGGTGGACTGGTCTAAAGTGCCAGTTTTAAGACTCTTTTTTCCCTATCTCTTGGGTGTTCTGGTCTCTGCATAGAGACGTAGTTTCAAATCCCACTCCTGACATGACCATCTGGAGAAAATGGCCTCACTTCAATCTCCTGTGCAACAATAGAACCCCATTTGCTTAGCTTTGCTATTCCAGTAGTTGTGAGAGAAGCTCCAAACCAGGGGGAAACAGGGCCTGTTCTCTCGACCGATCAATTTTTGTCTTCCTTCATTCCAAGCCCTTTCCTCAGATACATCCGTATTTCCCACACTATTTTGTTTAATGTTCTTTGCTTTTATGAAACTTTAGAGTCATCATTTAATTGCCACACAACTGTACTTATGAAGTGAAGTGAAACACAATATTTTTTGGATATTCTTGCAGAAGAGTTTTGCTTTCTGACCTGGAATTGAACAGGGGCTGCCCGAGGGGGACAATGCTACTCCCTTTTCTTGGCTCATCCAAAAAACATAAGTTCTTGGTGTCCTTTGTTTCCCTGTTCTTCAAAGGCAAATCAGCTGGTGTAGCAGCTACTGAGAAAGCCTTAGAAAAGGGCTCCCAAATTGACAGTAGCTGGTTTCTATAGTGTAGTGGTTATCACATTTGCCTAACTTGCAAAAGATCCCTAGTTTAAAACCAGGCAGAAACATTGATACTTTCCTTCCTTTGGTCTTTTATCACTCCAAGTCCTTTCTTAACTACATCCATAGCTTCTATGCTTTCTTCCTCATTATTTTTTTCCTTTCATGGAGCTTTAAATTGAAAAGGAGAGGGTTAGCCGGCATTTTGAGGGAAGGAACAGACCATCATTTGGGAGACTGCCAGCTACGTAACAAATCTGAGCGAAGAAGAATCCCAACCCATTGTCCTGCATATATAGCTCCCAGCCAGCAGTTTTTCCCTTGCCTTTTTTTTTTTTGAGCTAACCTTGAGTCCAGGGCGCACACACTCTCTCTGCCCCACACATCAAATCTGGCCCTGCTGCAAAGTGACCCCTAAGAACCAGCAACCTGCACGAGAGCATGACTGGGGGGAAAGGGTTTCCCGTGAAGCGTATAAGCCACTGGATGCGTTGGAAAGAGGCAGGCTCTGAGCATAACAGTCAGCAAAGAAGGCCTGTTTGGGGATGTGGCTCAGTGGTACAGTGCCTGCTTGGCATGTATAAGGCCCTGGGTTCACTCCCCACGTTTGCCTTTCACCCCTGCTGCTTTGCTCATGCCCAGCTGGCATGTGGCCCAGCCAGTCTCCCTGCACAAGTTACAGTCCTGAGCAGTGATGGCAAAGTGCCAATTGCATGGAAGCTCTGGGGGGGTTTCTGCTCCTAAAGCACCAGGGTGACTCTAAGATTCCCATCCACTGAGCTGCTTGATGAGGAAGGACTGGAGAGAAGGGTCCCATCAGCACAGAGGGAGGGACAAGGACATGGAGGGGCAGTCAGTGCTGAGAGAGGTCAGTGATTTACACAAGACAGGGGACTCTGGTTCTGGAGGGGACAGGATGTGAGGGCAGCTTGTTTACAATGATGCTGATGCTGAACAGAAAAAAAGGCTGGAGTCAACTGAAACATGAGAGATAGAAGGAGAAGGGCAACTCCACAGAGGGCCCTGGTGCTCATACACCCCAGTTCATAAGTACACAACATCAGAATGGCCACACTGGGTCAGATCAACAGTCCATCTAGCCTAGTATCCTGTCTTCTTACAGTGGCCGATCCTAGGTGCCCCAGGGTTCCACAGGTTGACTGAGTGTTATGTGAAGAAATATTTCCTTTTGTTTGGTTTAAACCTGCTGCCTCTTCGTTTCATTTGGTGACCCTTAGTTCTTGTGTCTAGAGGAGTAAATAACACTTCCTTGTTTACTTTCTCCAACCCAATCATTGCTTTATAGACCTCTATCATCTCTTTTCCAAGCTGAAAAGTCTCAGTCTTATTAATCACTCGTCATATGAAAGCTGCTCCAGACCCCTAATCATTTTTGTTGCCCTTTTCTGAACCTTTTCCAATTACAATATATCTTTTATCAGGTGGGGTGAGCACATCTGCACGCAGTGTTCAAGATGTGGGTGTGCCATGAATTCCTGTAGAGGCGCCCCGGCTTGTCCTAGATAGAGAGACTAGACAAACAGGGACCCAGCCCCCTACAGTGATCCCATGGACAAGAACCTGGTTGTGAGTGGGGTGAAGGTTTCCTCTGGACAAAGGGGAGCTGAAATCCCTCAGGGTCCTGGAACTTAAGCAATGAAAGCTTCAAACCCTTCATAGCTGTGCGTTGAGGTGCATCAGCAGAAGGTTGGGCTGGAGCAGGGGTCGGCAACCTATGGCACAAGTGCCAAAGATGGCACGCGAGCCAACTTTTAATGGCACGCTGGGGCCTGCCGGGACTCCAGTGTGCCATTCAAAATCCTGCCAGCACAGCAACTTGCCGGCCCCTCCCCTGCCTTCCCCCGGAGCCCTGCCGCCGCGCACACAGCGCTCTGGGGGCCGGGGCTCCGCACTCCCGCGGGGCAGTGTTTGGCTCTGCAGGAAGTGAAAGATGCTCCCCGCTCATCCAGCGCCCCGCTGCCTTGTGCACAGCACTTTGAGGGGCGGGGCGTGGCTGCGCGCGGCAGCCGGGCTCCGAATGAGCAGGAAGCCTCATGGTAAGGGGTCCAGGGCTGGGGGGGTTGGGATAAGCAGGGGGCAATCAGGGGACAGGAAGCAGGGTGGGTTGGATGGGGGGTGGGATCCGGGGGAGTGGTTGGGGCGGGGGTCTCTGGAGGGGGCAGTCAGGGAGCGGGGGGGGGGGTGATGAGGCATAGGAGTCCCAGGGTCTGTTAGGGGGTGGGGGGTGTATAGGAGACAGGGCAGTCAGGGAACAGGGTCCTGGGGGCACAGTTAGGGGTCTCTGGGGGGGGGTCAGAGAACAAGGAGCTGGGAGGGGTTGGATGAGTCAGGAGTTCTGGGGGGGGGGCTGTCAGGAGGTAGGGGTGTGGAGAGGTTGGGGCAGGCAGAGAGCTGGGCGGGTTGTATGGGTCCAGAGTTCGGGGGGTCCTGTCAGGGGGTGGGGAGTGGTTAGATAGGCATGGGAGTCTGGGGGGTTCTGTCTGGGTGCGGGGGTGTGGATAAGGGTTGGGGCAGTCAGGGGACAGGTAGGGGGTAGGGTCCTAGGGGGGCAGTGAGGGGACACGCGGCAGGGAGGCTTAGATAGGGGATGGGGTCCCAGGAGGGGGTAGTCGGGACAAGGAGCGGGGGGGATGGAGGTTTGGGGGGGCAGTCACCCAGCCCTCTGCCCGGAGCCCTGACCCCCTCCACACCCCCCAGGCCCCTGCCCTGAGCCCTGAACCACCCAGCCCTCTGTTGACCCCTCCACCCCCCACAACCCCAGCCCTGACTCTGGCACCCCCCCACATACCCAGCCCCCCTACTCTGACACCTGCACCCCCTCACATGCCCCCAGCCCTGACTCTTGCACCCCCCATATCCCCAGCCTCCCCACATCCCATGCACCCTGCACATCCCCACCCCCACCCTGAGCACCAAACGGGAGCTCCTGCACCCCTCCGCACATTCCCACCTGCACCCCTCATGCCAAATGGGAGTTGCCCAGGTAAGTGCCCCCACACCCAAACCTCCTGCCCCAACCCTGAGCCCCCTCCCTCATTCTAGCTCCTGGCCAGACCCTTCACCCCCAGCCCTGTGCTCGGTCCACTCCCACCCTCAGCTCAGTGCAGAGAGAGGAAGAGAATGGGCCAGAACCAGGGAGAAGGTAGGTACCCACTGTATGTGGGCAGGGCCGGGACCCCAGACCGGCAGCGGGCTGAGCGGGTCCAGCAGCCAGGATCCCGGCTGGCAGAAGCCGGAGGATGGAACCCCTGAGTGGCAGTGGGCTGAGCCGCTCAGCCACTGCCGGTCTGGGGTTCTGGCTGCCAGACCCTTTCCAGCTGGGGTCCCGGCCGCAGGCCTAGGTGAACAGAACCCCAGACCAGCAGCAGGCTGAGCAGGCCAGCGGCGTAAGATCAACATTTTAATTTAATTTTAAATGAAGCTTCTTAAACATTTTGAAAACCTTGTTTATTTTACAATACACTAGTTTAGTTATATAATATATAGACTTGTAGAGAGAGACCTTCTAAAAAACATTAAAATGCATTAGCGGCACCCGAAACCTTAAATTAGAGTGAATAAATGAAGACTTGGCACACCGCTTCTGAAAGGTTGCCAACCCCTGGGCTGGAGGAACCTAGAGAGTACATTTCTAATCTACATTTCTATTTGTTTGGTTTTTGTAGGTTAAATTAATGCAGCCTCTGGTCCACTCTCTCCCAAGGGTGTAATGTTGCTGTGCACAATGAGAAATCTTGGGGAAAGATTGAAATGAAATGGAAGCAGCATATGGTGGCAGAACCTAAGGAATTAAAAGCCCATTGATTCTTATGTGTGTGCACTGCCTCTGAACCAGAAGTGTAATTTTTCTCGTTTTGTGGCAGCAGCCAGTAAAATATTTAAATATCTATCAGGGATGGTCTAGACAGTATTTGGTCCTGCCATGAGGGCAGGGGACTGGACTCGATGACCTCTCGAGGTCCCTTCCCGTTCTAGAGTCTATGAATCTATGAAACTCTGGCTTTTCCTGAATGCTGTAGACTGTGAGTTCCTGGGAAAGGGCAGGGGGAGAGGGAGCAAGAGGAGAAAGGCAGAGACACTGGAGAAGAATAATGGGAGGAGAAGAAAGAGACAGAGAACACAGAGAGACAATCAATGATTGAAGATGTCCCAACTCCATCTTGCTCCTCACAGGTGTTCAGAAAGCTGGGTAGTTGTAGGTTTCAAATATCAAAGGGATCTCCACATACCTGATCTCTCTCTCCCGGCTCCCATTTTAGTATTAATTTTTATTTTGAAATGTTTGGCTTACCCCGATCTTCTCTTTCCCTAACTGTACTGCAAGTTGGATGGGATTTTTTGTTGTTTTTATGCTTCCCTTTTGTTCATATCAATATAATTGTAACAGCAAAGGAATCTGTAGGAGCAAAAACTGACTCAAAACTTTATTTCCCCATCATGCAGGAACATGGTACAAACAGCTCACGCAGCTGGAATCATCACATGGAAGCCAGGGGATGCGAGATGCAGGTTTCCAAGTGTTCTGTCTTCTCAGATGACACATTCCAGCCCCTTGTAGTCCTCCCTCCTGTGACACCTGCTGGGCTTTGACACATTTATTGTCTCATTCTATTGATAATGTGATTGTAACACAACGTGACTGAAATTAAACCACTTCCAGACAAGGAACCAACAAAAGAGAAAAGCCATTATTGCACTGGCTGGGAATTGAAGCCATGTCAATTGTTTGGAAGGCAGCTATGCTCACCACTATACCACCAACACAGCTGGCAGGAGCAGCTTTCCTGCAGGCTACGTGTGCTGGCAAAGGGGGTTACACGTGACCATGGAGCTAGTAAGCAGGGTGGATGGGCTGGAAGCCGCCTGACAGCTGGGAGCAGAGTTAGGGGGCAAAGGTGAAAACAGATCTCATTGGGAGCTGGCCCACACCCAACCTGCCCCTAGGAGAGGGGAACTGAAGCTCAACTTCAATCATAGAAAAATCTTCCCTAAGAAGGAAGGGGACGGCTTGTTTTAAAGACAAGGTTTGTGGGTTTTGCCCACTACATACAGAGGGGCTGGATAGTGCCGAGTCCAGACAAGACTCTGGTAGGATAAGGAAGAAATTCAGGCTGCCAGTGAGCTGAAGGAGGGAGATGATATTTTGACAGTGATGGACACCTCATCTTAAAGGCCTTTGTCTGCCTCCTTCTAGTGATTGTTTGGCACAGGAATGCAGCCCCCACTCCTGGGTGTCTCCTGTGGAAATAATGTTTCTGTGCAAAACACAAAAGCTTTTAACAGAAAGGAGGGAAAGGAAATGGGACAGGAATGTAAGGAATGAAACAGCAGATACTTCTCCCACGTGCATTGACTTTGAACCTTGTTGTTTGCCATGTTGTTATATCCCTGTTGTTCCCTGGACATGAGAGGTGGGGGCTCACATATCATCTTTCAAAGGACCAAGGAAGGGAGTGTTATTTACTCCTTCTCATAACACAAGAACTAGGAGGGGTCACCAAATGAAATGAATAGTCTACAGATTTGAAACGAAGTATTTCTTCACACAATGCACAGTTAACCTGGGGAACTCTTTAGCAGAAGATGTTGTGAAAGCCAAGACTAGAACAGAGTTCAAAAAAGAACTAGAGAAGTGCACAGAGGATAGGTTCATCAATGGCTATTAGCCAGGATGGGCAGGGATGGTGTCCCTGGCCATTGCTTTCCAGAAGCTGGGAATGAGCAACAGGAGAACCACAGAGCAATGACAAAGCCAGGCTGTCATGGGCGAGTAGTTAGGGGGATGCACTAAAAATCCAGTGGAGTCATCCCCCTCCTCTCCACCCCCAAGCAGCTTTGAATCTTGATGACTCTGATGCTGAAATTCCACTGCCTCAGCATCCTCAACCCCACTGGAGGCCAGTGTAGAGTCTTTAGATCCCTGTTCATATTTCATACTCCAGCTGATGCACCATTCCTGCCCAGCAACTCACCGTCTGCCCCAGAAGAACCAGCTGGTGGGCCGCACCCACAGGCAGACAACTTATACCGCTCCCCTCAGAGCAGCAGCCGCAGCAGTTGGCAGCTAATCCCCACCTAAGGCTTTGGGGAAGGAGATGGGGATCACGTGTTATTTCTTTCGTACATCGAGTCTCACTGTGTTTGAACATATTTCTCTCTAACTCTGATATAAATTTAGAGCCCCTCCCCCCCATTTCGGCTTTGTAAGAGCCTCATTTCTGTACATAAAACATAAGAACAACCCTACTGAGTCAGACCAATGGTCCATCCTGCCAAGTGTCCTATCTCCCAAGAGTGGTCAAAGCCAGATGCTTTAGAGGGAATTAACAGAACACGTAATCATGAAGTGATCCATCCCGTTGCCCATTCCTGGCGTCTTTACAGATGTGAACACAAAGAGACACTTGCAGCTACTTAGAATCAGAGAAGATTAGGGTTGAAAGAAACCTCAGGAGGTATCTAGTCCAAGCCCCTACTCAAAGCAGGACCAATCCCCAACTAAATCATCCCAGTCAGGGCTCTGTCAAGCCGGGCCTTACAAACCTCTAAGGATGGAGATTGTACCACCTCCCTAGGGAACCCATTCCAATACTTCACCACCCTCCTAGTGAAAAAGTTTTTCCTAATATCCAACCTAGACCTCCCCCACTACAACTTGAGACCATTGCTCCTTGTTCTGTCATCTGCCACCACTGAGAACAGCCGAGCTCCATCCTCTTTGGACCCCCCTTCAGGTAGTTGAAGGCTGCTCTCAAATCCCCACCTCACTCTTCTCTTCTGCAGACTAAATAACTCCAGTTCCCTCACCCTCTCTTCATAAATCATATGCCTAGGTCTCCTAATAATTTTTGTTGTCCTCCGCTGAACACTCTCCAATTTGTCCACATCCTTTCTGTAGCGGGGGGGGGGGGTGCGCGCGGGGAGAACTGGATGCAGTACTCCAGATGTGGCCACATCAGTGCCAAATAGAAGGGAATAATCACTTCCTTTGATCTGCTGGCAACATTCCTACTAATGCTGCCCAATATGCTGTTAACCTTCCTGGCAACAAGGGCACATTATTGACTCATATCCAGCTTCTTGTCCACTGTAATCCCCAGCTCCTTTTCTGCAGAACTGCCACTTAGCCAGTCTGTCCCCAGCCTGTAGCGGTGCATAGGACTCTTCCATCCTAGACAGTAGGAATCTGCACTTGTCCTTGTTGAACCTCATCAGATTTCTTTTGGCCCAATTCTCCAATGTGTCTAGGTCACTCTGGACCCAAACCCTACCCTCCAGCGCTTGGATTCTTTATGTGCTTTCACAGAGCGAAGAGCACATGTTCCATGATTTCATACAGCAGAGTTTTATGCTATAGGGAGCTTTCCCTGTGTGGATCAACATAGATGCACATTGTGACCCTTCTCAGGGTGCTGAGGGCCGTGAGTGTCCTTGTGGCCACCTGCCACGAGGAAGAGGGACTTTTGCATTTGGCAGCTGGATGTTAGTGACCAAACTCACCACCCTGTCAGACAGTCAAG
The DNA here is from genome assembly GCF_020497125.1 of Mauremys mutica. Classification (NCBI taxonomy): domain Eukaryota; kingdom Metazoa; phylum Chordata; order Testudines; family Geoemydidae; genus Mauremys; species Mauremys mutica. The sequence goes on from NW_025422974.1 coordinate 17,307, forward strand.
CACCCTCCTCTGAGCTACAGCAACCTTGACAGTTGACAACAAAGACACCTTAACCCCTGAGTTCCTTCAATGTGTCCCCCTCTGGGGTCCAGCTCCAATCACCAGATACTCGGGGTATGTCTATACTATCTGCCGAATTGGCGGGCAGCGATCGATCCAGCAGGGGGGGGTGTCGATCTATCACGTCTAGTGTAGATGCAATAAATTGATTCTCGAGTACTCTTCTGTCGACCACTGTACTCCAGCTCAGTGAGAGGTGCAGGAAGAGTCTACGGGGGAGCTGCAGCAGTCGACTCACCGCGACAAAGACACCATGGTAAGTCGATCTAAGTACATCAACTTCAGCTACGTTATTCATGTAGCTGAAGTTGCGTAACTTAGATTGATTCCCTCCCCTAGAGTAGACCAGGGCTCAGAAAAATCCCAGATCCTCTCTGCCCGAAGCAATGGTACATCCCAGGTTACCAGTTTTACTGTAGCCCACTGCTACTGGATCACACATAGCACTTGAGCACAGTTATTGAACAGAGGGAAATTTCTTTAACGAGGGACAGAGATTTAAACAAACAAATGTGAATGATGGAAACCAACTCTTACCAACAAAACAAAATCACAAAATGCAACCTACACTTTTTAATAGTTACCTTTCCTACCTAAGTAGATTGAAGTGTGAGGTGACAGTCTATTGCAGTGACTGCTAGTCCCTAGGAGCCAGGGCCCTGCCTTTCTTGAAGCACCATTGGTCATTAGTGATCTCCTTGGTGAATAGAACCAGAGTGTTTCTCTCCACCGTGTTATAAAATGAATCAGTCTTTTGTGTATATTCACAGAAAGGATCATTTCCTCATTGTCATATTGTCGTTTACACTTCCACAGGGTTTCGATGTCTATAATTTGTCTTTGATAGTTTTCCATTGGCTTTTCTGGGCTGGTGCAAAGGTTGACAATGCAGCAACACATCACATAACTGGCTAGCAAGGGATGGGTGACAATTCCCTCCCACTTGAATGGGCCATTCCCAACAAGACCTTTGATTGGGGTGACTCACTTTCATGACAATACCATATGGGCATAATTTTCCATATACTTACATGACTCCTTCAATAGGATTCATACACACCTCTTGCAGTGATCAGGAGTAACAATAATTTACAAGCTTTCAGTAGAGATCTCACTGCTATGCTTCCTGGATAAATATCATAAAAATCAGTGCATTAGGTGTGATGAGTTTGTCAGGTCTGAGGCAGGAGTTTCTTGTGAATTACTTTGACCTCTCTGCCAATTGGCACCAAAGAGCATTTATCACACATGCACTGAGCTACACAGTCACACTCTGATAGAACAGAAAGGCCAACACAAAAAATAGAGAAAGGAACAATCAAATACTAAAATGACAATGGTTGGAACTCAACATTTCTCTCAGTCTTTGGACTGATGGGTACTAAGAACTTTTCCCTCAATTGAACCAGGTAATCGCACAGCTGGCTCAGCCCTCCATACTAGCAGATTTCTCACATAGAGAGATGGGTCAAAATTGGAATTGATGTCATGACTCGCTTCCCAGAGGGTATCAATCTGTCTAAGGGTATGTCTACCCTTCAAGCACTGGAAATATTCTTCTGACAACATAACACTGTCTACACTGGGGCTTAGGTCACATTAACTACTTCTCTCAGTGGAGTGGATCTTTCACACCCCTGAGAGATGTGGCCATGTCAACACAGCTTTTCAGTGTAGACCAGCCTCTAGATGGCTTTTAGATATGAAAGGCAATGGACTTCAGCCTTTTCCTTGGCATTGATGGTTGACAACTGCAGCTTTCCTACCTGCTGGACACATCCTATGACAGATGTCAGGCCTTTCCTTTGCAAATTAGAGAAGTGGGGAAGTCAGTGACGCTTACAGTGTAAGTGGGTAAAAACTTATACAACTTGTCTCCTTGAGTAGTTTTCCTTTTAATAGAAATTGACTTTGAAGCTAAGCAAAATAAGTTCTATTTGAAATACAAAAAAATAAAATCTTATACAGACCCAATATTCTCTTATACACTCTTTCTAACACCTATTCTCCCACCTCAACCTTTGGAGTGAGGTTTTCTACCAGAACTCCTTACACTACAGGGGGTAAATTAAATCAAATTAACTTTTGAAGATTAACCATCATTTCCTGAACTAAAAAAAGAAAAAAAAAACAAGACAATTTTCAGTTTTCCAAAATTATTCAGATTATCAAACAATTAGTCTCTTACTCTTTAACCAATAACATCACCTATGATTTCATTTTCACTAGTAACACTAATATATTCAAAGATCAGAAATTCTGGTCACATATGTTAGTTTTCTTTTAATCCCCATTGCCAACAACTGAACCTTGGCTCAAGTTGTGGTTTGTCCCAACACTTCTGTGAGTTCATATATCTCTGGTTCCTCTGCCATGCGTGTTGGTGGAAGGGGTCTCCTATGTGGGAATGTTAGCATCATGAGGAAAAATACCTCTCTTTTCACACTTTAAATCTTTCAATGTAGTAGGAAGTAGGGGAGAAGTGATACAAATGCATAAAACACAAGAGAAAACTGTCTGGTCTACACTAAAGACATTTATTGGTATAATTATTGCTCAGGGGTGTGAAAAATCGACACAGCTGAGCAACGTAGTTACACATCTCTAATCCCCTGTGTAGACAGCGCTACATCAGCAGGAGGCCTTCGCCTGCCAACACAGCCATTTGAGACAATATTGATTTAAACAATTGAACTACACTGTGCTCATATGCACTTCCTTCAGTTAGTCGGGGGTCTGCTGCTGTTCACCATTTCCAAGTGGAGAATTTAAATCACTGATGTGTCTTTGTTAGCATGGCCAGTAAATTGGAGAGTTCTCTCCTATTGACAGAACTGCACTTGAACTTTCTCCATATCATCATGGAAGGATGGGGAAAAAGCAAAGCTGAAGTGAGAAATGATGACTTTAGCAAATGGTCATTTGTCTTAAATTCTCCAATAAATCTGAGCTGAACTAATATCTAATTGTGTGACCACACAGCCATCAAGAAAGATAGAAACCGAGATCACAGAGAGATAGAATACATGACAATGAACGTGTAAACTGAAATTCCAGAGCAGGTTACATCTAATTATTTAGATTCAGGACAAGAGATTCTCCCATCACATTCTCCTCTGATCCATTCAAACATATTTCAGTGAGCACTGTCTCAATAGTCAGTTATGTTATTTACAACATGTTTAGTATCGTAGGATTCCCATAATGGGGGAAAAAACAGCCACCTTGCCAGAATTGGCTTTACCAATAGATGGAACCTGGTATTTAAACTTGAAATGATCACACTGCGATTAGGATCCATTTGAATTCCCCTTCCCGGTCTTTGATACTTTTCTCACCAGTCATAGCAACTCTGGCATAGGATTAAATAAGTCAAAGCATCATCTCCAAGCACAGACAACTGAGAACACTTCATCACATGACACTTTGAGAAGTGGAGGGGTAGAATGTGATGACGATAAACTCTGCTTGGCTCAGACAAAAGGTAACAGTTCTGCAGTGATGGGGAAGGAGGGAATCTCTGAGTCACCCCATCTCCTTCCAAGTATCACAGGGGTAGCCGTGTTAGTCTGGATCTGTAAAAGGTGACAAAGAGTCCTGTGGAACCTTGTAGACTAACAGACATATTGGCGCATAAGCTTTCGTGGGTGAATCCCCACTTCGTCAGATGCATGTAGTGGAAATTTCCAGAGGCGGGTATAAATATGCAAGCAAGAATCAGGCTAGAGATAACAAGGTTAGTTAAGTCAGGGAGGATGGGCCCCTCTTCTAGCAGCTGAGGTGTGAACACCAAGGGAGGAGAAACTGCTTTTGTAGTTGGCTAGCCAGGCACAGTCTTTGTTTAGTCCTGAGCTGATGGTGTCAAATTTGTAAATGAACTGAAGCTCAGCAGTTTCTCTTTGAAGTCTGGCCCTGAAGTATTTTTGCTGCAGGATGGCTACTTTTAAGTCTGCTATTGTGTGTCCAGGGAGGTTGAAGTGTTCTACAGGTTTTTGTATATTGCTTATGCTCCAATACGTATTTTAGTCTATAAGGTACCACAGGGCTCTCTGTCACTTTTTACATCTCCTTCCAGTGTCACAGAGGCTGAAATGACACTTTTTTCCTGCCCCTGCTCCTCTTCATTTAAATGTAATATGAAAAGTTCCCATGATAACTGCTCTTCAGCACAACACGAGAACAATTGGCAATGATACAAACTGTATCACTGGTGACTCTAACAATAACTTTGCAATAGGAGGAATGGTATAAATGTGACACTCCCTGGTTCCTGATAGAAAGGGCACACTAGAATTACTCATGGGAGAATGGAGTTGATAGAAAGAACAAATGAGTCCACCTCAAAGAGGTCAAACTACAAAATGCAAAAATAGGCCACTCACTCATCTGGACAAGCTGAGGGATATTGGTGCTTCAAACAGCTTGTAAAAGTGGGAATCAGGAAAAGTATTAAAGTAGTGATAGCCCTAGAGGTTTTTATGGTATTGATCCCCCTTGCAGATTCTCTGATGGCTCACATGGGCTCAGTGGCAAGACAAGGTTTTCCCACACTCACTGCTTCCATTGGGTCGCATACCTGTGTGGATTCTCTGATGGCAATTAAGCTGCTGGCGGTGAATGAAGTTTTTTCCACAATCACTGCATACATAGGGCCTCTCTCCTGTGTGGATTCTGAGATGGGTAAGAAGGTGTGATCTGTGACTGAAGGTTTTCCCACACTCACTGCATACATAGGGCCTCTCTCCTGTGTGGATTCTCTGATGCCCAGTAAGGTTTGAGCTGCGAGTGAAGCTTTTCCCACACTCACTGCATTCATAGGGCCTCTCCCCTGTGTGGAGTCTCTTATGAACAACAAGATGTGATCTGTAAGTGAATGTTTTCCCACACTCACTGCATTTAAAGGGTCTCTCCCCTGTGTGGATTCTCTGATGTTGAGAAAGGGCTGAGCTGATAGAGAAGCTTTTTCCACACTCATGGCATTCATAGGGTCTCTCCCCTGTGTGGATTCTCTGATGTTGAGAAAGGTTTGAGCTGCTAGTGAAGTTTTTCCCACACTCACGGCATTCATAGGGCCTCTCCCCTGTGTGGATTCTCTGATGTTTAGAAAGGCTTGAGCTGCTAGTGAAGGTTTTCCCACACTCACGGCATTCATAGGGTCTCTTCTCTGTGTGGATTATCTGATGTTTAGAAAGGTCTGAGCTGGTAATAAAGCTTTTCCCACACTCACAGCATTCATAGGGCCTCTCCCCTGTGTGGATTCTCTGATGTTTAGAAAGGCTTGAGCTGCTAGTGAAGCTTTTCCCACACTCACTGCATTCATAGGGCCTCTCCCCTGTGTGGAGTCTCTTATGAACAACAAGATTTGATCTGTAAGTGAAGGTTTTTCCACACTCAGTGCATGTATTTTTCCTCTTTCCGCTCAGGATTTCCTGCTGGGTTGTGGTTTCCTTGACGCTCTTCTGAGTTCCCCGACAGGAAATAAATTTACCCATTTTCTCCCCTGACTGGTTTCCTTGCTCTCTTTCTGGTCTGTGCTGAATCTGACAGGATTTTCCCTGCTCATGACTCCTGGACACATTCCTTTTCGATCTTTGCGATAATGCTCTGTGTTTTTCCACTTGCTCAACATTTTCCTGCTGAGAATTCTGCTCCTCTTTCTCACATACCATTGCATCACCTGCTGTGATAGAGACAGAAACCTCAAACAGGGATGGAAAGGGGAAGGCCAAACCAATACAAGTGCTGGAGAGAGGTCAAATAAAAATCAGGAACTGAACTCCCCCAAACTCTTCCCTAAACAGGAGAGAGGAGGGGATCAATTCAGCCTTCACATCCCATCCAAATTCACGGGGGAAGAGAGGAAGCTACTGCCTGGTGTCTGCTAGGGTCTACAGGAAGCCATGAGTTATATTTACCCTGAGGATATGACCCCTGCTAGGGACAATAATGAACTGAGAAACCTTCCAAGGGCATTGTAGGGCATCCCAGATGTTTCCTTCAGGCACGTACAGATTCTGAGTTGGTTTAATCTTTCCTCACCTGTGCAAGGAACGCTCAGGATCTCTCTTTCCTCTGAACCCTGGAGGTCTGGGACCCATGGCTCATCCCCTTGTTCCAGCTGGGAGATTATATGAGGTTTGGAAACTGGAAACCCTGCTCAGATGAAAGAAAACAAAGGAGTTCAGTTGATTTAATATGACTGTGTCATAAAAAACATTATTAATTTAACTTCAGTGCTTAGTGTGAGCTGGTGTGCCTGGGGCAGTCCACACTGAAAATGCCAAGATCAGGGCAAGCTGAAAAAGGGAAAGCAGATGCTCCCAAAACTGGTGGTTAACACGGAAGTTAAGTTCACTGATCAGTCACCAACTGTGCTTCTGATCCCCCACACTGGTTATCGAGAAACTGAAAAAAAGACATCACACGGCCCCCTTTACTGCATTCCAGTTCTCTGACTCCCAATCAGCACCTAGGTCCGGCACAGTGACAGGTTATTTAAAAACTCTGCTCACATAAACAAAGTGTTCTTCTGACCCCAGAGTCAGCCACATTACCAGGTCTCAAGTATCAGAGGGGTAGCCGTGTTAGTCTGGTTCTGTAGAAGCAGCAAAGAGTCCTGTGGAACCTTATAGGAAGTGGGTATTCACCCACGAAAGCTCATGCTGCAAAACATCTGTTAGTCTATAAGGTGCCACAGGATTCTTTGCTGATTACCAGGTCTGTATAGGTTTGGATCTTACCCAGAATACTATGATGCCAGCCAATCCTTAGCATCTATATATAGTTCCTATATATAGTTCCTATATTCAAGAAGGGGAAAAAAAGTGACCCGGGTAACTACAGGCCTGTTAGTTTAACATCTGTAGTATGCAAAGTCATGGAAAAAATCTTAAAAGAGAGAGTGGTTCCGGAGCATGAGGCCGATGGCAACTGGGATAGATTACAGCATGGATTTACGAAAGGTAGATCGTGCCAAACCAACCTGATCTCCTTCTTTGAGAAAGTAACAGATTTTTTAGACAAGGGAAATGCGGTGGATCTAATATATCTGGATTTCAGTAAGGCGTTTGATACGGTACCGCATGAGGAATTACTGGTTAAATTGGAAAAGATGGGGATCGAAATGAAAATCCAGAGGTGGATAAGGAGCTGGTTAAAGGGGAGACTGCAGAGGGTCGTATTGAAGGGGGAACTGTCAGGTTGGAGGGGGGTTACCAGTGGAGTTCCTCAAGGTTCGGTTTTGGGTCCGATTTTATTCAATCTATTTATTGCTGACCTGGGAACCAAGAGTAGGAGTGGGCTGATAAAGTTTGCGGATGACACCAAGTTGGGAGGTATTGCCAATTCGGAAAAGGATCGGGATATCCTCCAGGGAGATTTGGATGACCTTGTAAACTGGAGTATTAGTAACAGGATGAAATTCAATAGTGAAAAGTGTAAGGTTATGCATTTAGGGATGACTAACATGAATTTTAGTTATAAGCTGGGGACGCACCAGTTGGAAGTAACGGAGGAGGAGAAGGACCTAGGAGTCCTGGTTGATCGTAGGATGACTATGAGTAGGCAATGTGATGTGGCCGTTAAAAAAGCTAATGCGGTCTTGGGATGCATTAGGCGAGGTATTTCTAGTAGGGATAAGGAGGTGCTAGTCCCGTTATATAAGGCGTTGGTGAGACCTCATTTGGAGTATTGTGTGCAGTTTTGGTCTCCCATGTTTAAGAAGGATGAATTCAAACTGGAACGGGTACAAAGAAGGGCCACTAGAATGATCCGAGGAATGGAAGGCCTGTCGTATGAAAGGAGACTTGAGGAGCTCGGTTTGTTTTCCTTAACCAAAAGAAGGATAAGAGGAGATATGATTGCACTCTTTAAATATATCAGAGGGATAAATACCAGGGAAGGAGAGGAATTATTTCAGCTCAGTGCTAATGTGGACACGAGGACAAACGGATATAAATTGTCAGTCAGGAAATTCAGGCTTGAAATTAGACGAAGGTTTCTAACCATCAGGGGAGTGCAATACTGGAACAGCCTACCGAGGGAAACAGTGGGGGTGAAGGACCTCCATGACTTTAAGATTAAGCTAGATAAGTTTATGGAGGAGATGGTATGATAGGATAACGGGCTTAGTCAATAGGTCAATTAAGGGCCACACTGAAGTAAATAGTACAATGGGTCAATGATATGATATAACATTTTTCAAGAGGGTATAGCTGGAGAGTCTTGCCCGCATGCTCAGGGTTCAGCTGACCGCCATATTTGGGGTTGGGAAGGAATTTTCCTCCAGGGAAGATTGGCAGTGGCCCTGGAGGTTTTTCGCCTTCCTCCGAAGCATGGGGCAGGGGTCGCTTGCTAAAGGAGTGGGTGGAGCGGCTTATGTGGCCTGCATCTTGCAGGAGGTCAGACTAGATGATCATAATGGTCCCTTCTGATCTTGAATTCTATGATTCTATGATCTAAACTAAAGGTTTATAAGCAAGAAAGCATCTAAACTAAAGGTTTATTATAAAAGAAGGAAAGAAAAAGGAAGTTGTTAAAATGGGAAAACAGTCAGATACATTCAGAAATCCATATATCTGGTTCTTAGCAGTATTGGTGAGTTGCTGGCTTGAAAGGCTCTCTGGTACACATCCACATCATTCAGTCCCTTGTCCCAGGGTTCAGTTTGTAGAGAAGTTGCTCCAGAGGTAGGAAGAGGGATTGAAGACAAAATGGAGATGATGCAGCTGCCCTTTATATTCCTTTTGCCAAGTGGCTTCTACTTCCTGTGTCCCAAACACAAGCTTCACAACACATGGCATGGAAAAGCCTTGGAGGTCTCAGTACACAGGCATACCCCTGCATGTCTTGCTGACTGAATAGGTGTCTCCCCTTGATCCTTTCAATGGGTTCATCGTACAGCTGATGACCCCGGATGGGCCATCGAACAGGCTGGGCAGAGCTGATGACACTATGTCTGGGGGTGTCACTCAGAAACACTACACAAGTCTGGAATACAGATATACCCTACATATCTATAACTCACAATACAAAGATAGAAACAAGATTATCAAACTTGGAAAATCATAACATTTTCATTGACACCTTACATGGCATATCTAGCACGATTCATTGCAATTTCATCATATTGGTATTTATAATAAAATAATAATAATATAAAATGTGTCTCAATTCCCTACAGTGTCACTTAATAAACTAGTGAATTCCCAGGCCCGGTTCCCCAGGTGTTTGAAGATGCCAAACACCTTGCTTGTGAAGGACTGAAATACCCACATATATGTTGGGAACACACAGACAGACACTGTGCAAGTCTGTGCCCCTATGGTCACTCTTCTAGAAAATTATGATCAATTTTGTTCATAGTATGTGTCAGGGCTGAATCTCCACTCTGTCACTCCGAGTGCAGAAAGTGGGGGCCAGCCAGGATTCTAAAAATTAATTTGTGCAACTCTAGGCTTATATTAAACTCCCAAAGTTACAGCTTTTCTCTGACCTTGGCTTGGTAAATGCTGCCACCACCCAAATGCAAAAAAAAAAAACCCAAACCCTTGGACCCAGGAAGGAGCACTTGAGAATTCTTCCCTCTGGGGTACCCTCAAGCCCTTTCACCTCCCCTCCGGGAAAGAGCTGAGAAAGAAAACAAAGGAAATTAGCTGTGGCTACCAGCTAATCAAACAACATGCACAAACCTCTTAGGACACCAAAAATCCAACCCTGTTCTTAAAAGAGGTAAATTTTATTAAAATTGAAAAGGAAAACAATAAAACTGGAACTTAGGCTTTTGCTAGATCTTAAAAGAAACAATTGTTGTAAGCACCCAAAATAGCTTTCTTGGGGGTTCAGCTTAAAGCTTAGAAGCAAAAAAAAGCATCTGGGATAGCACAGAGGAGCTCCAAAAGCCAAAATAAAAAATATAAACCTGATTGTGTTTGTCTAAACTTCCCTGTCCAAATCATTTCTTCTAGGTATGGAAGATGAATTTTCAAACCTGCTTCAAGCCACACACAGCATCGCTACTCCGTGTCGCCTTCTCCGGAGAACAACAGACAAAGGGAAAGTTACTGTCCCATTTAAAAAAGTTCTAGCCTTTCCATTGGCTCTTTTGGTCAGGTGCCCACTCCTTTTCTTTTACCTATGGCCTTGTTAACCCTTTACAGGTAAAGCAAGCAGAGAAGTCACACCAACAAGGATTTTACAGCAATCTGGCTGGCTGGGTGTTTATAAAAGGGAGATCCCTCCTCTCCCCTTCATTTATCACTGTATGGCTTGTGAGGTAACATTTGAAAAGACATAATCTACTGAATATCCTCCTTAAAATGTGTAGCAACACTGTATGTAAAGTTATGAGATTTCACAGTATGATATTACTGAAAAAGTTGCAACCCTAACCCCAAGTTCGTCAGAGACAGCAAGGCAAACAGCTGGTCAAATAGCCATTCTCCAGGAGGGGGAAGGTGTGAAGAAGACATTTACATTCCATCACAGGGACCACTTGAAGGTCGTATCTACGAGAGCCTTTCACCATGACTCAGCTGAGAACTGGATTTGTTTCTAGTACAAAAGACTGAATTATAAAGAGATGTGAGGAAAATGCATGAGACTCTCTCTCTCTCTCCCCCTCCCCTTCCCTCTGCTCATGACAACTCCTGAAGAACTGAATGTGGGCAGCAGGGGCAGGTTCGAGGGATTCCCAGCTGAAAGGAAAGCCAGCCTGTCTCAGCAGATGGTGAGAGAAACATTTGTTTTAAATCCATTTTAGCTGGTTAACTTAGATGTTAGTTTGTGTTTTATCTTCCACTTCCTTCGTAAACAATTCTGACTTTTATGCCTCATTACCCGTAGTCACTGAAAATCTTTTTTTCCCTTCAGTAGTTAACAATCTTGGTTTATTGTTTTATTTAACCAGTGTGGTTGGATTAAAGTGTGTTGGAAACTCCATTTGGAATAACAAGGCTGGTGCATGTCATTTTCCATTGATGAAATAACAGATTTCATATGAGCTCCCACTGTTCAGTAGTGTGCTGGACAGGACAAGATGCACATTTCTGGGGGATGTCTGGGAGCAGAGAATTTTCTAGGGTTCTCCTGTGTGGTACTGTAATTCGGGAGTTGCTGACTAGCAGCACTCAAAACTGTGTAGCTGGGAGCGAGTTACATGCTGGAGACTGCGTGTGACCTGCCCAGGAGTGGCTGCTCTCACAGTAGAGCAGTGTAAAAGGCACCCCAGCCTGGGGAACTGAGGGAACAGCTGTTCAACACTCCAGACTGTACTGTGCTTAATGTCACAGACACTCAATTTCAAAGTCTCCTAAAACACATAGAAAGTAAATCCATGTCCCAGAAATCGAAGTCTCCAGAGAGAGGGCAAGTCTCCCTGGCTCTGCTTCTTGCTGACAGACAGGTCCAGAGACAAAGAGAGAGTCCCGGGGAAGCTGGAAACATAAGCGTGGGGATCAGTGGAGAAAGGGGAGAGGAAGGGCAGGGATATTACTGAATGCAGGATCTCAGCACTACTAAATGTCAGGATAACACATAGTGCAGCCCACTGGAAAACATAATCCCAAATACACATATAAAATGATGGGGTCTAAATTAGTTATTTCCATTGATTTATATAAGGGCAATAAGATATTCTCTGTATTATTGTCTATCCCTTTTTAAATAATTCCTAACATCCTGTTTGCTTTTTTGACTTCCGCTGCACACTGCTGGATGTCTTCAGAGAACTATCCACAATGACAAAAAGATCTTTTTACTGATCAGCTGTAGCTAAATTTGCCCCCATCATATTATATGTATAGTTGGGGTCATTTTTCCAATGTGCATTACTTTACATTTATCCACGTTAAATTTCATTTGCCATTTTGTTGCCAAATCACTTAGTTTTGTGAGATCTTTTTGAAGTTCTTCACAGTCTGCTTTGGTCTTAATTATCTTGAGCAGTTTAGTAACATCTGCAAACTTTGCCACCTCACTGTTTACCCCTTTCTCCAGATCATTTATGAATAAGTTGAATAGGATTGGTCCTAGGACTGACCCTTGGGGAACACCACTAGTTACTCCTTTTCATTCTGAAAATTTACCATTTATTCCTACCCTTTGTTCCCTGTCTTTTAACTAGTTCTCAATCCATGAAAAGATCTTCCCTCTTATCCCATGATAACTTCATTTATGTAAGAGCCTTTGGTGAGAGACCTCGTCAAAGGCTTTCTGGAAATCTAAGTACACTGTGTCCACTGGATCCCCCTTGTCCACGTTTGTTGACACCTTCAAAGAATTCTAACAGACTAGTAAGACATGATTTCCCTTTACAGAAACTATGTTGACTTTTGCCCAACAATTTTTGTTCTTCTATGTGCCTGACAATTTTATTCTTTACTATTGTTTCAACTAATTTGCCTGGCACAGACATTAGACTTACCGGTCTGTATTTGCCAGGATCGCCTCTAGAGCCCTTTTTAAATATTGGTGTTACATTAGCAATCTTCCAGTCATTGGGTACAGAAGCTGATTTAAAGGACAGGTTACAAACCATAGCTCATAGTTCCCCAATTTCACATCTGAGTTCCTTCAGAACTCATCGGTAAATACCATCTGGTTCTGGTGACTTGTTACAGTTAAGCTTATCAATTAGTTCCAAAACCTCCTCTAGTGACACTTCAATCTGTGGCAATTCCTCAGATTTGTCACCCACAAAAGGTTTGGGAATCTCCCTAACATTCTCAGCCATGAAGACTGAAGCAAAGAATGCATTTAGTTTCTCCGCAATGACTTTATCGTCTTTAAGGGCTCCTTTTGTATCTCAATCGTACAGGGGCCCCACTGGTTGTTTAGCAGCTTCCTGCTTTTGATGTAATTAAAAAACATTTTGTTATTACCTTCTGAGTTTTTGGCTAGCTGTTCCTCAAACTCCTTTTTGGCTTTTCTTATTACATTTTTACACTTAATTTGGCGGTGCTTATGCTCCCTTCTATAGACACCTCACTAGGATCTGACTTCCACTTTTTAAAAGATGCCTTTTTATCTCTCACTGCTTCTTTTACATGGTTAAGCCAAGCCACAGTGGCTCTTCTTAGTTCTTTTGCAGTGCTTTTTAATTTGGGGTATACATTTAAGTTGGGCCTCTAATATTGTGTCTTTGAAAAGCGTCCATGCAGCTTGCAGGGATTTCACTCTAGTCACTGTACCTTTTAATTTCTGTTTAACTAGCCCCTCATTTTTGCATAGTTCTCCTTTCTGAAATTAAATGCCACAGTGTTGAGCTGTTCTTCCCACCACAGGAATGTTAAATTTTGTTATATTATGATCACTATTTCCAAGCGGTCCTGTTATAGTTACCTCTTGGACAAGATCCTGCACTCCACTCAGGACTAAATGGAGAGTTGCTTCTCCCCTTGCAGGCTCTTGTACCAGCTGCTCTAAGAAACAGTCATTTAAAGTATCGAGAAATTTTGTCTCTGCATTTTGTCCTGTAGTGACATGTACCCAGTCAATATGGGGATAATTGAAATCTCCCACTATTATGGAGTTCTTTATTTTGATAGCCTCTCTAATCTCCCTTCGCATTTCATCCTCACTATCACTGTCTTTGACAGGTGGTCGATAATAGATCCCTATTGTTATATTCTTATTAGAGCATGGAATTACTATCCATAGAAATTCTATGGAACATCCGGTTTCATTTAAGATTTTTACTTCATTTGAGTCTACATTTTCTTTAACATACAGTGCCACTCCCCTCCCCATCCCCCGAGTATGACCTGCTCTGACCTTCAGATGTATTTTGTACCCTGGAATGATTGTGTCCCATTGATTATCCTCACTCCACCAGGTTTCTGTGATGCCTATTATGTCAATATCCTCTTTTAACAGGAGGCACTCTAATCCACCCATCTTATTATTTACACTTCTAGCATTTGTGTACACGCACTTTAAAAACTTGTCAGTGTTTATTTGTCTGCCCTTTTCTGATGTGTCAGATTCTTTTGTGTGTGAATGCTTCTCGTCTGATCTGGCCCCTACCTTATCCTCTTTCAGCCTCTCTTCCTGACTAAAACTAGAAAAATCTCTATCACTACACTCTCCTCTAAGAGAAGTCTCTGTCCGATCCACGTGCTCCTCTGCAGCCATTGGCTTTCCCCGCATCTCTTAGTTTAAAAACTGGTCTGCAACCTTTTTAATGTTAAGTGCCAGCAGTCTGGATCCACTTTGGTTTAGGTGGAGCCCATCCTTCCTGTATAGGCTCTCCCATCCCCAAAGTTTCCCCAGTTCCTAATAAATCTAAACCCCATCTCTCTACACCATCATCTCATCCACGCATTGAGACTCCGAAGCTCTGCCTGCCTACCTGGCCCTGCGCGTGGAACTGGGAGCATTTCTGAGAATGCCACCATAGAGGTCCTGGATTTCAGTCTCTTTCCTAGTAGATTAAATTTGGCCTCCAGGACATCTCACTTACCCTTCCCTATGTCATGGGTATCTACATGTACCATGACCACTGGCTCCTCCCCAGCACTACACATAAATCTATCTAGATGCCTTGAGAAATCCGCAACCTACGCACCAGGCAGGCAAGTCACCATACGGTTCTCCCGGTCATCACAAACCCAGATATCCTTGTTTCTAATGATCGAATCTCCCATTACTAACAGCTGCGTTTTCTTAATGAGTGGAGTTCCCTCCCCCGGTGAGGTAACCTCAGTGCAAGAGGTTACCCCAACACTATCTGGAAGGAGGGTCCCAACTATGAGAAGCTTTCCCTCTGCTCCCGTTGACTGCTCTCATTCCCTGGGCCTTCCATCCTCCTCAACAGCGCAGGGGGCTGTCTGACCAGAGTTGGGACAATTCTATAGTGTCCCGGAAAGCCTCATCAACATACTTCTCTGCCTCCCTTAGCTCCTCCAGTTCCAACACCCTGGCCTCCAAAGCCTCCACACGGTCTCTGAGGGCCAGGAGCTCCTTGCACCAAATGCCCACATACATACGTAACATAAGAATGGCCGTACCGGGTCAGATCCAAAGGTCCATCTAGCCCAGTATCCTGTCTACCGACAGTGGCCAATGCCAGGTGTCCCAGAGGGAGTGAACCTAACAGGCAATGATCAAGTGATCTCTCTCCTGCCATCCATCTCCATCCTCTGACAAACAGAAGCTAGGGATCCCATTCCTTACCCATCCTGGCTAATAGCTATTGACGGACTTAACCACCATAAATTTATCCAGTTCTCTTTTAAACGCTGTTATAGTCCTAGCCTTCACAACCTCCTCAGGTAAGGAGTTCCACAAGTTGGCTGTGCGCTGCGTGAAGAAGAACTTCCTTTCATTTTCTTTAAACCTGCTGCCTATTAATTTCATCTGGTGACCCCTCGGAAGCTTCTGTTGATTATGCTGCACTTAACCCTCAGTTTTAATTGAGCAAACAGGAGATATTTGACATTGTGCAATACGGCTCCTGTGCTCTGTTCCCAAAGTGTTCTGCAGCAGGGGAGGGTCTCTGGTAGTGTGTGTGTCACTGGCATATTGGGGTGATGCTGAAACTGGGCAGAGTAGAGGTGGCATTGTGGGGCTGGCGTAAACCTTCTCTCTCCATTTCCCCTTCCAAGAACCGAGGGGACAGTAACCCTTACCCAGCGAGGTCACATTCTCATAGTTCTCCTGCATGACATCCCAGTAGAGGGCTCTCTGAGCGGGGTCCAGCAGAGCCCACTCTTCACTGGTGAAATACACAGCCACCGCCTCGAAGGTCACCGGGCCCTGAAAGAGCAAGAGTCCAACACTCAATACCTGCTGCCCCATTCACAGCCCCACTATTTGTGAGGAGAGGAGCCCATCAAAGGGAAGCCCTGGGTGGATTGCAGTCAACAAAGTCCCACCCCCACCCTGCTCAGAGCATCCAGGAAACATCAGAGTGAGGAGACAAAGAGAGCCCCTTATCTCTCCCAGCAGATCCATCACACACCTACTAGCCACAGACTGATAGAGGAGAGGGAGCCCCTAGCAGGGACCAGGGAGAGCTCCCTGGTAGGAAGCCCAACACCCTCCTCATTGTGAGGAGCTGGATATGAAGGGAGGGGAATCTCCCCTAACCCTCACTGGTGGGTGCCCCCTTCATATCTCACAGCAGCCGCTGGTTAGTCGGGTCAGGCTCCAGCACTATGAGTCTGGTCAGTTTTCCCAGCCCCATTCACGTGGGTTATTTTCTGCTCCACAAACTAGAGCATTTCCACCTCCGAACCTCATGGGTCTGTTCCTAGAATCTAAGCCACTTATTAAACAACTCCCAGCAGGTTTGTCACACCCTGTGCATTTCCTGCCCCGCGCCAACCTCCAAACCAGACTGTGCAAACCTTCCCATCTCCGGTGTATTTGCTGTCCCTCTCTCTCCTGTAGGAACACACCAAACCCCTCCCTCAAAAAAATAATCCCTACCTGAGCTGGCTCCACTGCAGCCATTTCTCTTCCCTGTGTCATGGGAGGATGAGATGAGCTGGAGCGAAACATGGACGTCATTCTGCAGCCTGGCAGGACGAGAAGGGCAGTCGTGGAGGTTTCAGAACAGGCTTTAGTTAATTTCACATCACGATTCCCCCAGGTCCTTTCCCTCCAGACAGACATCCTAGACTCTGCCATGCTGGGAACATGCTTGATCTCTTTATTACAGTGTAGACCTGGCCCCTCCTGCCAGGCTAAGCCCACAGAGATATTTTTAACCTCCCTTCTGCCTCCCCTCAAACCATAACAAAGTCTCTGAACACAAGGCTGGAAAAGAGCAGAACCCAAGGAGTCACTGTGGGGGATTCCCTCAGACACTGACCCCAGGGCAGTCACACCCCAGCAGGGGGAATATGGAGTCAGGAACTGGCTTTTCCTCTGTCTGAGCCTTTTCTTGATCACTGGAAAGTGGTTCTGCCCAGGGATGCTGCAATACATGTGTCTGGGTGGACTAGAGAGCTGGAAATCTCTCCCCCCCACTCATTTCTCCCACTGCCCCTTTCAGTCTCTGCTTCCCCTGTCCTCTCTCCCTGCCCCTCTGGCTGGGACAGTCCCATTCCTGGGGGCTTTGCTCTCCCATGGCTGGATTTGCTCCTGGCAATTGCTAATGGGAGGAGAGGCTGTTTGTGCAGAGTCACTTTCTTGCCAGTCCCTAGCACTTTCCCAGAGGTCTTTCAGTTACCTGGAGTCACAGAATCATAGAATTCAAGATCAGAAGGGACCATTATGATCATCTAGTCTGACCTCCTGCAAGATGCAGGCCACATAAGCTGATCCCCCCACTCCTTTAGCAAGCGACCCCTGCCCCATGCTTCGGAGGAAGGCGAAAAACCTCCAGGGCCACAGCCAATCTACCCTGGAGGAAAATTCCTTCCCGACCCCAAATATGGCGGTCAGCTGAACCCCGAGCATGCGGGCAAGACTCTCTAGCCATACCCTCTGGAAAAAGGTTAAGAATATCATATCATTGACCCATTGAGTCTGTGGTAGAATTTGTATTAACAGGGCCCAGGGCTGCCCCAAGGGGCTAGGACCAGCTGGAGAAAGTCATCACCTGGGCCGGGCAGAGAAGCAGCTTTAGTTAAGGTCACATCCCAGCACAGAGCCCCGCTGGGGGAGCAGCAGCCGCTAAGCCTGGTCTCCCAGATCACAATGGAGGCTGCAGCGTCTGACCCAGGAAGCTGAACCCCAATATCCTGAGCAGAGAAGGACAGAGCGTTTGAGCAGCTTCCCTCCTTTAGCTCTCTGGGGAGAGCAGCTAATGAGAGCCCCTCCTCACAGGGAGAATTGCTGATCTCATTTGCCCCACTGTCCATCTGGAGTCACTCCTTGTCTTTCCATGCAGTGACTCTGGATTAACAATGGTCTCAATGAAACCAGATTTCAGAATGAATGAGTCCAGAACGCTGTGGAAGAGACCATTGTGTGGCATTTCTAGCCCCCTTCCCACCTGCCGCACCCCCCAGATCTAGGACAATTCCTACGGGATTGGAAGTTCTTGCAGTTTTCAAGAGCAGAAAAAAGCAAAATCTGTGATTTCACCTGACAGTGTTTGGTAAGTGGATAGAAAGTTATCAGGGTGAGTGGGCCTGGCTGGGGGCTGCCTGGCCGCGCTTGGAGCCAGGATTGTGGCACAAACTGATCTGGGAGCAGGATCAGGATTAGTAGCAGCCCCCAGACACCCCCCAGAGCCCAGACCCCACAGCCGGGGCCCCAGACACCCCCACAGCCCCAGCCAGGGTCCTGCCAGATCTTCCCTGGCCCCCAGTCCCCAGAGTCCCTGGCCAGGGACCCCAGATACCCCCAGAGCCCCCACCAGCCACAGTGAGAGCTGGACACTGGCGAAGGGGAGAGAAAATGGGGCACAATCGGGGGAGGGGAACAGGGAACTTCTCAGGGGTGGGGGAGGGGAGGGTCACCCTGGGTGTTGCTCGTTGCTCTCTAGGGAGAAAGGGGGCGGGACGGGAGAGGAGGGGGGGGTCCCCACGGGGGGGCCAGCGGTAAATCCAAGGGGATCTCTGCCCCCCCCCATTCTCTCCCCGTTCCTCGGGGGTCACCGGCTCTTCTCCTCCCCCGGCCATGTCCGGGCTGCACCGACACTTTCCATCCACCCCTTTCCCAGGTCTCCCCCCGGGACCGCCCCCAGCCCGGTCTCCCCCCCCACCAGCAGCCCCCGCCCAGCCCCCCACAGAGCCCCCTCAGCCAACCCCCCTTCCCCAGCCACCGCCTCTCAGACCCCCCCGCTCATCCCCTCCTCCCGCAGAGACCCCCCAGCCAGCCCCTCTCAGACACCCCCACCACTCATCCCCTCTCCCGAGACCCCCAGCCAGCACCCCTCCCCCAGCCAGTGCCTCTCAACCCCCCCGTTCATTCCCCCTCCCTCTGGAAGGGACTTACAAGGGGGGCTGGGGAGTCTCTGTCCCTGGAAGTTTTTACGAACAGGTAGGACAAACCTCTGGCAGAGACAATCTACATAGACTTGGTCCTGCCTCGGCAGAGAGAGCTGGACTTGATGACGTCTTGAGCTCCTGCCCAGCACTACATGTCTCTGATGCTATGAAATAGATACGTATAAAACACAACGTACAGAGTAAAACCCACCACAACATAGTGTCAGGCAATTCAGAAAAACAACAACAAAAAACGACACTCCACAGCCTAAAATGACACAATACAAAGGAGAAGAAAGCAACACAATGCAAACTAACACACCCTAGGACAAAAGTACACAGTGCGAAAGAGCTCAACTCAAACCAACACAACAGACACCAAACAAGCTAAGGCAAAACAATGCACCATAAAACTCTGCAGCACAGCACAGGGCGATTCCAGTTCCAAACGGCACCATGCAAAACAGCTCAGCGTAGAACACAACAGCAGGAAAGAGAATGATTTCAGTGTAGGCCTGGAAGGGATCTTGAGAGGTCGTCTACTCCAGCCCGCTGTGCTGAGGCAGAACCAAGTATCCCTAGACATTCCCAGACTGGTGTATCTCTAACCTGGTCTTAGAAACCTCCAGTGAAGGAAATGCCACAGCCTCCCTTGGAAGCCAATGCAAGGCAGACACAGCCCAAAACAAGCTGTACACACACACGCTGGGCTTGGGGTTAAGGGGAGAGGCAGAATTCTAACAATCTGGGTTCAGTTCCCAGTTTTGTCCCAAATTCTCCATGCAAACTTGAGAAAATTACTTCAGCTCTCGGAGCTTCACTTTCCCCATCTGTAAAATGGAGAGTCACCTCCCACCATTGGCCTATTTAGCCTCTGAGCTTTTTGTGGCAAGGCCTCTCTGTCCCTGTGGGCACGTCTACACTGCAGTCAGACACCGGCGGCTGGCCCGTGCCCGCTGACTTGGGCTCACACGGCTCGGGCCGCGGGGCTGTTTAACTGTGGTGTCCATGTTCCGGCTGGGAAGAGATACCCTGGGTGTCTGTTCAGAACCTGCCACAATGGGGACCCTGACCTTGGTCAGTGTCTGTGCAGAGCCCTGACCAAGGCTCTGGTGGGAGGTGGCACCCTCCCACCTCGCAGGGTCCTACAGCCTGGCTCCAGCCCGAGTCCAGACATCTACACTGCAATTAACCAGCCCCTTCGCCTGAGCCCTGTGAGCCTGAGGCAGCTGCCATGGGCCAGCTGGGGGGTTTTAATCATGGGCGGCAAGTTATATACCCACATTGTGCCCAGGCAGCAGCAATATTCAGAGCCCATGGGCCCAGCTCCACCAATGTTTGGGGCCAGGTCTCCCGCCCAGCCCCACCTACTGCCCCCCCCCCGCACCTCCTGAGTGTCTTCCGCCCCCTCCCCCCCTTGCTGACCCAGGAGCAGGGCGTCCCTGCTTCTTCTGTGCAGCTCCATGCTGCCCTGCTGCAGGGTCCTAGTGCCCTCCAAATCGACTGCCAGGGCACACTCTGAGCCTGCCCTTCTACCTCAGACCCTTCCCTTTTCCGGTGGGACCTCTATCAACACAGGCTCCCTCCGTCCACAGTCACCACTCCTGCCCCATGCTGGGCAAGGAGGCAGCCCCATCCCCCACCGCCAGTGAGGCTACAGTCAGGGAAAAGAGCAGGGGAGGGGGAGCACAGAGCACCCCCTGGCACCCACCATGGGGGAGGCGAGGGAGATTCCTGGACCTGAGAGGGGCTCTAGGAGCACTTGCAGTGACAGTGCTGGGGGTGAGTGTACTGTGGGGGGGTGGGAAAGGGGGGCTCCTTCCCCTGAGCTCGCTGCTGCCGGCAGGGAAAGGGCTGGGGGGAGTCCTCCTCTCTGGCCCCTGTCTTGGAGCAGCCTGCCTGCACCCCAAACTCATCCCCAGCCCTGCCCCACCCCAGAGCCCACACCCCCAGCCAGAGCTTTCATCCCCCCACCACATCCTCAACCCTAGCCCTGAGCCCCTCCAGCACCCAAAACCCCTCATCCCCAGCCCCGGCCAGAGCCCTCATCCCCCCACACCCCAACCCTCTACCTTAGCCCTGAGCCCCTCCAGCACCCCAAACCCCTCATCCCCAGCCCCAGCCAGAGCCCTCATCCCCACACCCGAACCTTCTGCCCCAGCCCTGAGCCCCCTCCTGCATCATGAACCCATCCCCAGCCCCACCCCACAGCCCTCACCCTAGACCCCTCCTCTCTGCCATAGTCCTGAGCCCCCTCCCACATCCCAAACCCAGCCCCGCCTCTGCATCCCCTCCCTTCTCCAAACTCCCTCCAAGAGCCTGCACCCCTTTCCTCCACACCCCCTCCCATCCCCAAACTCCCTCCCAGCGCCTGCACCCTGCACCCCTCCTGCACCCCAGACCTCCTCCCCCACTTAAAATCCCAACCCAGAGCCTTGGGTAGGTGGGGGGGGCAGAGTTTTGGGGGAGGGGGACGGACAGAGTTTGGGCCGGGGTGGGTTCTGGGCACCACCAAAATTTCTACAAACCTGCCGCCCATGGTTTTAATGGCAGGGTAGAGATACCCTGAGTGTCTGTTCAGCACCTGTCACAATGGGGACCCTGATCTTGGTCAGTGTCTGCGCAGAGTCCTGCACAACAGGGGGCCTGATCTCAGTCAGGGTCTCTGCAACTCCCGGCATTACAGGATCCCGGATTTTGTTTAGAGCCCCTGCAGCGCCTGGCAAAATGTGGGGCCAGGAGCTCTGTCAGGGTCTGTGCAGTGCCCACTACAGTGGTGGGACGTGGTCGGGGTCAGTGCAGGGCCAGACCCAACGGGAACATAGATCTCAGTCGAGGTCTCTGAAGTGCCCAGCACAATGGAGGCAGCAGTTTGGGTTGCAGTCGTGTGCTGCCCGGCACAAGGGGGGCCGTGATCTTGGTCCAGGTCTCAGTTTTACCTGGCACAACAGTGGGGTCTGATCTCACCTGGGGTCTCTGCAGCGCCTGGCAGAACAGGGCCCAGATCTCAGCTGGGGTCTCTGCAGCGCCTGGCAGAACAGGGCCATGCTCAGGAGGATAAGAGCCCTGATCTCAGTCACACACCTGGAGAGAAAAGCAGGAAGATTTTCGAGAATTCGATATCAGTATTTCAGAACGGAGGAGAAAATGGGGCACAAACTAAATATTTGCCAATATAAGGGACAAGCATCAACAGGTGGAGAGATTCAACCATTTAAGAGAAAAGAGGGGAAATCTGAGGGGATTATACAGCGATATTGAATCAACAACAGACTGGGATGGATTCTTGCTTCATATTCCCATGGCCAGCAGGGAGCCCTGGGTGATGTGGCTTTCACAGGGGAAAGTCGGGGGCTGGAGTCAGGTCACTGGCTGTGGGGAGGGGCTGGCACTGGGGTCTGGGAATGTGACTAGCAGGTGATGGCGGGGGGAGGGGGAGGCTGCTGGGTTGGGCAGGGTGGGGGAGGGGGGGAGTAGCTGGGAGGGGAAACCTGGGGCTGGGCCGTCTCCATGGGCAGGGGCGGCTCTACAAATTTGGCCGCCCCAAGCAGTCATGCGCGGGAGGCGCCCCGGAGGCATGACTGCGGAGGGTCCGCTGGTCGCGCAGCTCGGCTGGACCTCCCGCAGTTGCGGGCGGTTCGCTGGTCCGGCGGCTCCGGTTGAGCTGCCGCAGGCATGCCTGCGGGAGGTCCAGCCGAGCCGCGGGACCAGCGAACCGTCCGCAGTCATGCCTGCGGGAGGTCCACTGGAGCCGCCGGCCAAGCGTCCCCTCCGCAGTCATGCCTGCGGGAGGTCCGCTGCTCCCGGTGCTCCGGTGGACCTCCCGCAGGCATCACTGCGGCAGGTCCGCCGGCCCAGCCTGCCGCCCCCCCGGGAAAGGGCCGCCCCAGGCGGGTGCTTGCCCCGCTGGGCTCCGGAGCCGGCCCTGTCCATGGGGGATGCTTGTTCCTCCCCGCCCCCTTCCTGGCCCTTCCCAGGCCCCGTTGCCAGCAGAGAGAGGCCCCCCCCCCCCAGCCCAGCCCAGCCCAGCCCAGCCCAGAGGTGTCCCTGTCTCAGGGCCCCCCCAGCCTCTGCCCATTCACCCTCTGCCCAGCTCAGGAATCACTCGGGGGAACCATTTCCCACCCGCACAAGGACAAATCCCTGCAGGTGGAAATGGGGGAAACCCCCAAACCCGAGCTCTGAACTGGCCACTGGCGAAGGGGAGAGAAAATGGGGCACAATCGGGGGGGGGGGACAGGGAACTTCTCAGGGGTTGGGGGAGGGGGGGTCACCCTGGGGGCTGCTCGTGGCTCTCTAGGGAGAAAGGGGGCAGGGCGGGGGGGCGGGGGGTCCCCACGGGGGGGCAGCGGTAAATCCGGGGGGATCTCAGCCCCCCCCTTTCTCTCCCCGCTCCTCGGGGGGTCACCGGCTCCCCCCCCCCGGCCATGTCCGGGCTGCACCGACACTTCCCCCCCCGCCCCTTTCCCGGGACCCCCGGGCCCCCCCTGCCCACGGGCTCGCGCCGGGACCTGGAGGCTGCAGCTCCGCAGCGGGGGCGGGGCCCGGGCCGGGCACGGTGGGGTTAATGAAGGTCTCTCCCGCCGCGATCTGCGCATGCCCAGAGTCCCAGCGGCACAAACCTTCTCCGGCCCGGGAGAGGCTCCAACGGCCCCGCACGACCCAGGCAGAACCGCAGCGCCCCGCGCGCGTTACCGCTCCCGCTCCGGCTCCGGCTCCGGCTCCCTCGCCAACGTCACTTCCGCTCCAGGGAGAGTCCGGAACTACATCTCCCAGCCTGCCCCGGGGGCGCGTCCGCCCTCTCCAGCCCGGGTGAGGGAGGGGTCAGCAGCTGGAACTGCGCATGCTCCGTGCGAGCCCCGGTGGGGGCGGGAGTATAAAGCTGCTGCTGCCGCTTCTGTGTGAGCCGGTGAGTGAGAGACCCCGGGGTTGAGCCGCTGCTGCTTCCGGGTCTGTGCAGGGGGGCCCCGGCATTAACCCTCTGCTCGCCCCAGCCCCAGCCCCAGCCCCAGCCGGGGGGGGGCATTAAATCGCTCCCCGTAGCACTGTGCTACTCCCGGGCACTGCGCATGCTCAGTAACAGCCGCTGAAGCCGCTGCCCTTCCCCCCGCCCGTATCAGCTGGAACGTTCCGCCGGGCGCTGGTTCCAGGGGCGATGGGAGCAGCGGGGGCGATGGGCGCAGCAGGGAATTGATGGTCGGGGGGGGCCTAAAGGGCACAATCCGGGCTGGGGGGGGGGAGTTGAGCTGTGGGGCGGGGGGGGGTGAGTCGGGGTTGCGGGGGGGGGGTCATTGGGGCGGGAAATTTGAACTGTTTTGTGCAGCCAGGAAATTCCCCTGGGGGGGCGGTAAATTCACTGAACCCTTCCCTGTTTGTGCCACGTCCTCCCACATACAAAGTCTGTCAAGTTTTTCCCCTTTTCTCTCGTTATCACACGGGGCTATAAAATGCAGGGAGATTCCCCCCGATGATCAGCTCTCTGATCTCCCCCCATATTGCCCTGGTCTCCCCACACTTCTCAAGTGTCCATTTAAAATCTCTCCGATGGGGCAGTTTTTCCCACCCATTTTACCTGCACCGATTTGTCCTTGTCTCGGTGGGAAATTGTTGCCCTGGGTCAGTCCCCAGCACGTGGCTGCCCCTGGCATGGGGGGGGGGGTGAGATGCCGGTTCTCTGCCAGGGCGGGGACGGGAGGGGCACGTGTCCCCCGTGGGGGCTGCCCAGACCCCGGTTTCTCAATCCCACTTCCTGGCCCCAAACTACCAACACCGTTTCCCCCAGCCCTCAGTTGCCGGTCACCTGCTTGTCCCCCACTGCTGCCCCCTTCCTTTGTCCACGGAGCCTTCCAGCTCCCCCCCTCCCGCTTAAATCAGCTCCTCAAAGGGCTCCCTGCTGCCCATGGGAATGGTGGCAGTGGGGGAACCATCACTTTGTGTTTATGTATTGGATAGTCTTATAAAATCCAGTCAAACAATCCCTCTTTCCCCTTTAGTTATTTAATAGCAACATAAAATCCCCCTCAGATCTTGGTATTTTGCTCTCATGTTATCAATTGCTTAGCTTGTGACTCGTTTTCTCTGCAAATCTCAAAGACTGATATAAAATACCCTAAATGTTTGCCCCACTTCTCTTTAGTTGTCTAATTCTAAGTGACTATGCCCTGAGATTTTTTTCCTTGTCTCTCTAATGATAAAATACAAAGAAAATAGGAGATTTATAGCTTTCCTCAGATTCATGGATATAACATGTTTGCAAATGGTGCCTGTTGCCGGCCCAAAAGGCCTGAGGCAGCAAACAGTGGTTCGTTGCCCGGTGTGCGTCGCACTAATTATCACACCAGGGTGGAGAATGCAGAAAAAGTTTATTTGAGCTCAAGTAAGGTGCCAGGGAGATATTACAATCTCAAATCCTGCACACACAGATACAAGCTGTGTGTGTCTTCTTATACATGACTTCAACAAGGCATCCTCATTACCCCCCACTAGTCTCCTCCCCACTCCTATATAGTACATACAGTGTATAGTTAACAATTACATCAAACAGGTTAAATCATCCTTGACAGCAAACAATTCATCTCGTAACTTTTCAAGGCTGTTACCTTGGTTTACTTCTGAATTTATTACCTTGTCTCCCCTCCCCTCTTTCTAAACTAAACACAAGTAGTAAAAAGAGGCCCTATCTTCTGGTGTCTTACACTGATAAGAAGCTGTTACACATTCCATTCTCAATACTAGCCTGGGAGTTCAATCAGAGTTTAATATGGAAGCACTTTGGACAAGCATAAAATAACTTTGGTCCATTCAGGCCTGGTACAGAAAAGCTTCATTAATACTGTGGTTTTTCTACCCTCCTGAGTTATCTGTAAGGGCAGTGGGCCAAGTCTGGTGCTCAAGATCCATCTAAATATACCAGATCCCACTGCAATACCTTCCCAGTCTCAGTGATTTTCAATACCATCTCTGTCAGCAGCTTCTGGGTCATAGAACTAAGGGTGGAAATGACATGTAACCCACCAACTCCAGCTTGTACTTGGGATAGCTGAGCTCTAAAAATAAGGCTAGTGGCCCCTTCTAGTTGGCCCAATTTCTTATCATGTTCCCAGCTTGTAAGAATATTTCAAATGGTTGCTATATTATTGGCCTGAGTCCACAGAGATCTAGTCAATTCCCTCTTCTTGCAGAGGAAACAACCTAGGCTCTCTGTTATACTAATCTAATGGCAGCCCCTTGTGAGCAATACATGCTGGAGGATTTATCCAAACCACAGGGTGCAGCCTGTAGAATAAACCCCAAAATCTAATCAATACCACAGTCTCAAACAGGGGTCCCACAAATTTCTTCCTGCCAGTGTATAATTCTTGGTTTCTACACCAGGGTCAGTCCTTAATGTCCTTTTTGGTCAGGAAATCCTGGATTCTGACACTGCACAACGCTGTTGGTGGTCACCAGGACTTAATAAGGGTCTTTCCAGCATAGAGCCAAAGCAGTCTTTCGCTGGTGGAGCTTTACATTAATCCAGTTTCCTGGTTCCAAGAAGTGGCAGGCCTCCTAGGGTCTTTGTGTAGTTTGTCTTTACCTGTGAAAAAAAGAAACCTAACACATTTCATTAGTGCCTGTCAGCGATTTGCAGACTCTACAGCTGTGTGGGAACATTTAAGCCCCCCTTGTCTTGGTTGTTAGCTAAGTCTTAGCTGAGAGCAGTGTCCTGAAATGGGGCTAATGCCCTATCTTTAAACTCAGCATGTTAGCTATTTTTCCTCAGTTCACTCGTTCTTCTTCCTTTGTCCTGTTTGGCTTCTTTTAACCTACAAAGGAAACTTAGCCTTCACTTATACATCTTTTTCTAACAATGAACACATATACATTGCCTTTATACAGTACATTAGTCTTATTATTTAAAGTTTGTCACATCTATCCTTTTACTAAAATAACTTTCGTCAAAGCTTTAGGACAACAAGCTAGGACAAGCACACCCACTTTGATGAGTTTATTTCATACAACCTCTAGTCCAATAGTTTCCCACCATCCCCAGCCCTCTGGCTAGAAATCTGAGATAGCCAGAAGGATCCAAATACAATATGGGGAGTGGGTTAACTTTCCATGTCCTTGCTTCCAAAAACTATTGGTATGCAAGTTTTATTAACAATTTTCAATTAAAAGATTTGGCCAATAAAGTTTCTCTTTCTCTTACTTAAGGAGATGTATTAGACTTTAGTATATCACATTTTTCCCAATTTATCCAAGCACTTTGTATTCCAAGTTGAACAAAACAAGTATCTGTATTCCAATCCAGACCATCCCATAAACAAAACAATTTTGGCCACTAGACAGACACCACAAAACAGAACATAAAACACAAAACATAATTTTTACTGTGCCATCAAAGGCATGGTATGTTGAATGCTGTTCAGCTAGCATCAGTTTTCTCTGATTATCTGAAAGACAAAAACAGAAGTCTACCCTTTCTGGGCAATCAATCATCACTGAAAATATACAAATACCTTTGTTGATTTCAGGCAAAACAGGGGAATTACCCCATATTTTCATATATATGTTTCATAGGCAGCTTAGGTCTCAGTGACTTCTACTTTATCAGTTAGATAACTTGCATCTATACAGATGCTTCCTGACTTGCTCTTTACTTTTAACTCCTGCTTTTAAACACTGAAAGAAAACATCATCACTTATAGTGCCTTTAGAACCTAATAAGATTTCAATTACATAGCACTATATACATTTTTTAGATAATCCAACTAAATGGGTCATAACCAAATGATTGCAATCTAATAATTTCTTTGCCTGAATTTATTTAGAAACATTTCAAAGACACCAAGAATTTTTCTCTTTAGCATTTTTACAAAGTTCAACTGCTGTTCCCTCCAGCAACTACGGAGTTAACTTTTCACACTGCCTTAAAATCACTCACTTGTTTTCTCCAACAACCACTTTTCTCAACTTAAATCACTATTCCAAGTATCCTCCTGGGTATTTGAAATCCCCATGTTTATACCTATTTACTCCTTTCTTCCACTAGACCCTCAAAAGTTTCCAACCCGTTTTCCAATCTCTCCGTCTGTTGTTTGCCTGCCCGGGCCCGATCCTTCTTTTCTAGCTGAACCGTTCTTTCCCTAGACACCAATTTGCTCCACTGCCAGTTTTAACTAACGGGGGGTTGGCTTCTCAACTAGCCCCCACCCTTCTGGTCTTTTTCCCTAAAACATTTTAACTCACAAGACTACCTAAGTCTTCCCTTGTGAGGCTTGCCACCTGGGCAAAACACATGGCCCACTGGTGTTTAATTATTTAATTTCCCCTTGTAGCAAACACACTGCTATTACGGTGTATGCTGAGCACAAATAGTTAAATTTTGGCAAGTCCCTGAAGGACTGGTACTTGCTTAACCAGGGCTTCCTTTTCTAACTGGAAATCCTGTCTCAAAGCCTGCAACTTGCCCTGGGTGCAGGTTTGAGTTGCTGTCTGGGTCATGATCTATGCTCTTAATTGCTCAATTCTAGTTATCAAGTACATATTTGTTCTTTTTCTCCAACTACTCTATTGCCCAGTCCTGCTGCAACTGGGGGTAGAACCCCTTTCCAGTTCTCAGACTTACTGCAGCTGAGAGTAGGCTCACCTTTAATCATGCAATCCTCAACATATAACACCAACAGTTCCAAACAAAAGAAACACAACATAACAAAGGTAAAACAAATAGATGGTGTAAATTCTATAGGGCTCCCCCATTCTCAATTACTCACCAAACTGTGACAAATCTGTTACCAATTTATCTACTGCAGGACGTTGGGGGAAGGATAAAACACACCATATAACCAAACCCCAAAGCTTCCCCAAGCTTAAGCCACTTTAATACTCACACATATCCAGACTGACCACGTCTGTATATAACATTCAGAGAAGGGGAATAGGTGGACAGGAGATTATTCTGTATACAGCTTGTCCAGAATTTCCAACATGCTTCCACTCTTGGGAGAGCTGTTCTTTCACACCCTGGAATCTCCTGCAGTGTTTCTTTCAGAGATTCCAGTTCAGGTCACCAAGCCATACCAACTCTGGGATTGCAAAGACTGTTAAATCTCACTGAACAGTTAAGCTTTGCAAATGCAATCTCAGTTCTGTAACTTATATTACCTTTAATTTACCTCTGTCTATATTTTCCCACAGCCAGCTGGGGCTAAAAGCAGTTTTTCTTTGTACTTAACATAGTCTGACCTAATACACAGAGCAGCTCTCTTTATCTCTGGGCTTAGCTGAGTTTCAAATTAACCCATTCCTAGACGAATTGCTCACACTGTGTCAGAGGCTTTTCCTTTGGTAATTAAAAGCTCCTGTGAGATATATGATCTTATCTAGATTGAAGATACCTTCTAATGGACATTGTTTAGATGGATTTTCACGCGTGTAAAGATTCCAATTCTCTAAATACCTGCAGGTTTCAGGACCATAATGTACGTACATGTACTATGCTGGGGTACCCTTAGGGGGTGAGGTAGAATGTTTAGACTGTCCCTTCCCCCATTTTCCACTTACACACACAGAGAGGGGGGCCCTGTCCGCACTAGCGGCTCATAAACTAAGAATCTCTCCCTACAGGACACTCACACAGGAGAGATTAACGAGGATGACTGACTCTTCTACACCTCCTTTCAGCAAAGAGCTTCGGCTAGTCTCTGGGAGAGGAGCCGCTTACTCTAATTGCATTCAGTGAGATGATCAGACTGTCAGTAGCCCACACGGAAAGGAAGGGGGGGGAAGATAGGTTCACACATTCCTAGACCCAGGCAGCTTCCTCGCCGGACGATGCCAGGCTGAGTCAGCCCACCATGGGTCGGATCTCCTAAAGATCCACTAGTTACTGGGCTTGCGTTAGACTACTCCTGATCATTAGCATTTGCTTCACAGGTTAATCTGGGCGTCTTCCAGTAACAGACACTCACACTGGTATACACACACACACACACACACACACCAAGACCATTATTCTCACGGACAATCCTCCTTCCAGTGCAGCTCTGGGGCATATGATGGGGGATTTTTTACAAGAGCTCTTTATACAAACAGTTTCAAAAGCTACCCATTCGCTAACAAAACAAAAGTAATTGAAGGATCATGTTGTAATTAAGTGATCCTTCTGGTGGCCACCTTTCCTGGCTCTCTAGTTGATATTGAGGCCAGTCAACTGTACAGAACCTTTTTAGTTTACCCTTAATCATTGGATCCAAACCAAACACTTTCCAATTTACTAGAATGCATTCTGGGGGCATACACCGTGCCCTGCCTGTACTCTATCCCTGCCCCATACCTATGGGAAGACACTGGGCGTCCCCAGGTCTTAACAGGCAAACAAAAGGTTAACAGCACTGAACTGTTCCTACCTTTTCCACAGGACCGGTTCCTCACCGTCGCCCGCAGCTGCTTCTCCACTATCTGAGTGCGTTGCACCGTTGTACCTTCCAAGGTCGGTCTGACACGTCCCTGCCGAGGCCCCCGGTAAAAGCACCGGTGCGCGCTGGCATCGGCTGTGACTGTCGTCCACCGGCCATTGGAGGAGTCCGGGCAAGGCACAATTTTGCCTCGAGCCCACCCAGGGACGCCAAGACTGTTGCCGGCCCAAAAGGCCTGAGGCAGCAAACAGTGGTTCGTTGCCCAGTGTGTGTCGCACTAATTATCACACCAGGGTGGAGAATGCAGAAAAAGTTTATTTGAGCTCAAGTAAGGTGCCAGGGAGATATTACAATCTCAAATCCTGCACACACAGATACAAGCTGTGTGTGTCTTCTTATACATGACTTCAACAAGGCATCCTCATTACCCCCCACTAGTCTCCTCCCCACTCCTATATAGTACATACAGTGTATAGTTAACAATTACATCAAACAGGTTAAATCATCCTTGACAGCAAACAATTCATCTCGTAACTTTTCAAGGCTGTTACCTTGGTTTACTTCTGAATTTATTACCTTGTCTCCCCTCCCCTCTTTCTAAACTAAACACAAGTAGTAAAAAGAGGCCCTATCTTCTGGTGTCTTACACTGATAAGAAGCTGTTACACATTCCATTCTCAATACTAGCCTGGGAGTTCAATCAGAGTTTAATATGGAAGCACTTTGGACAAGCATAAAATAACTTTGGTCCATTCAGGCCTGGTACAGAAAAGCTTCATTAATACTGTGGTTTTTCTACCCTCCTGAGTTATCTAGGGATATGCCTAATGGCACCAACATGCCCATTTCCACTCTATTCATTTATCAGATATTGATGTGAAACACTCAGATTTTACCTCATCCCAACAACTGATATAAAATCCCTCCGATTTTCCACTTTCCTCTCTATAATTGGCAAAAATGGATCCAAAATCGCTCAGATTTCCACCCTTTCGCTTTCATTTCTGAACATTGATCTCAAAGCTCAGGATTTCCCTCTTTCTACGTCATTATCAAATATCCATTAAAAATCCTGTCGGGTTCAGGGCTGTTCCCCATGTCTCTAAATCCCAGCAACTTCTCCTTCCTTGGAGGGAACCTGTTGCCCTGAGTCGTTCTCCATCCTGGAGGTTGCAGGGGGTTAAATTGCCCAGTGATCATCTGTCCCCTCTCCTTGGAGAATCATTTGTTCCTCCTTTACTTCTGTTAAAATGTTTACCAATGAAAGAGACCAGCCACACATTTAAGATTCATCAAAGCCAGAGGCCTCCCCCTGTTTGGGGGATCGGTGGTTCCCAGCTGGTAACGGGAGAGTTGGCTGGACCCTTGTCTTTTCTCCATCTGGCACTGGGTGAGGAGGTCACTCTGAGTGCAGCGTGGGTCCAGCAGTATCCCAAACCCCATGACAAATGGTCTCTGGGAGGGGTTGCTTCCCACATTGCTAAGATGTAGCCACCTTGGGGTGGATCCATGGTGACCATTATTTGCTAGTGACAGGGCATGGACTGTGGACAACTCCCAGTGGTGCCTTGTTGTACAGCTTTTGTCTCCTCTGCTCACATTTTCCTGTGTCTTTCTAGGAAACAGAAGAGATCTCCCTTGGTATCCAAGTAATTGCTTGCTAAGGAAAAGGCTTCTTTGAAGAGAAGCATTGGAAAGAATCAAATCACAAGCCTGGAGCTGATGAAAAGGCTGCTTTGACTGGCATTAGCATGGCGGTTGCTTCGACTGCAATTGCTGCAACACGAGAGCCTGTGCCACACGTCCTTGTGATTCGCTGGGGATGTCCACACACAGAGGCCATGTCACCTTCCTTTTGATTGTCAGTGATGAGAAATGGAGCAGCTGGGAGAAAAGTCCCAGAGAGTGGCACCGTGGCTAAGCTGGGCCAGGCATGTGCCAGGTAAAGTGGAGGTTAGGGATGCAGCACCCAGTGGTGACTTAACAAATGTGTCTGCTCTTCCCACCTTTTGGTCAATCTTTTGAGAAAACAGAGAAGATGCCTTTGCCTTGCAGTGCAGATGCTTCCAAAAGAAACCGGTCGTTTTTTCTGACAAGTGTCGGAAGGAGGCACCTAAGAAACATGGACAAGGAAAAGGTCATCGTAACTCAACTTGCATCCATGGCTCTTGAGGCCACAATGCAGAGCACTGAGCACTGTACGACCACAGCTGGTGACAGAAGGGGCTTTTCCAAAGGCATTTTCCACTAGCAGGGTCCTCTCTGTGTGCAGAATTCCTCATCGTTTGATGTCTGCAGGTTCTGGAGATCATCCAGGCTTCAGGGTGAACACAAATATCTGCACCACAGTTTTTAGCCCCTCAGCTTTAGCTCTATGAGCCCAAGTCAGATGACCCAGGCCAGCCCTGCTGCCATCTTTATCCCAGGAGAGATGGACTCTAAGGATACGTCTCCACTGCAATGTAAGCCCAGGTGTGGCACACTCTCCTTAAAGAAGGGAGGGATAGCTCAGTGGTTTGAGCATTGGCCTGTTAAACCCAGGATTGTGAGCTCAATCCTTGAGGGGGCCACTTAGGGATCTGGGGCAAAAATTGGTCCTGCTGGTGAAGGCAGGGGGCTGGAGAAAATGACCTTTCAAGGTCCCTTCTAGTTCTAGGAGATTGGTATATCTCCAATTATTACCTTTATCACCTTGGAAGCCCCATATTCACCACTCTCATATAATGACATGGTTTGTACAAAGTCTGCCTGGTGAGGTATCATTTCAAAAGTCTTGATCTGTTGAACATTAATATCGTGTTGGATTGTGTGTGCTCGCATTGGTTGGGAAGTTATGAAGTTTTGCTCTGTGTGTGTTACTGAGATATGTTATGAGGTTGGGAAATGCCCCCCACCAGCCTTTCAGGTGTGACAAGGGAGGAGCCAGACTCGCTGCTGGCCCATTGAAGGGATCCACACTCCCAAGGACTATCCCAGGAACTGTGTACAATGCAGGCTTCCCCAAGATAGCACAGCGACAATGGACACTGCTTGACTCACATCGTAGGAAAGGAGCTTCCTAGCAAGTTGGAAGAAACTATGAAAGTGGGGTAGAGACATTATGAATTGGCCTCTCTCCCCCACAACTCAATATCTGTAAACACCTCCAGAGGACAAACACTAAACTGAGATAAATCAGAAGAGAATAATAATAATAATACATTCATATCAAAGTCCCCAAACAGACTAGTATTGGTGTTTCAGCAGAAAATTTTCAGTCTGGGGGATTTTGTTTTCTCAGTCAGACCTTGCCAAGGGAAGCAGGGAGAAAATGTTTGAGTTGCCTCCTTCAGAACAGCTTGGCCTAGACACTAGCTGTGATTCACTGTTCTGGCCTTGCTCAGGATGGGGGTATTTTAATTATTTGGGCAGGTCCCAGGGTGTTTTAGGGGAGAGGATGAGGCTGTTGGAGAGGGTGGGATAGCTCAGTGGTTTGAGCATTGGCCTGCTAAGCCCAGGTGTGTGAGTTCAATACTTGAGGGGGCCATTTAGGGATCTGGGGCATGATCAATATTTGGTCCTGCTAGTGAAGGCAGGGGACTGGACTTGATGACCTTTCCAGCTCTAGGAGATAGGATATCTCCATTAAAATGTTCCCTTTCGAGAGAAAAACTAAGAAATACAGCACTAAAGAATTCTTTTTTTTTTTAAAGAAAGCTGGGATTTAGACATTTAATTTAAAGCAAGGGGGTTCTGAGTTCCTGAGAAGGTTTTTGTTTGCAAGAAGCAACATTGTTGGGTCTGTTATTGTACCAAAGGGGAAGATGATTGTCTATAAAGGAGGAGTGAAGACCAAAAGCACCTGATGAGAAAGGGAATTGAACCCATGCATGTAGAGCACAACAGATTAGCAGTCCATCACCTTAACTACTCAGCCACCTCATCTGAATGGCTAAAAAAAGGACAAGAGACGAAATCTAAGGCCAGCAGAGATAGGGCCAATAAGGAGTTTTGAAACACTAAGTGGACGCAGGGGATGAATGAGCTCCCCCCTCACATCTAGTGAGGAGTTGGGGAAAGACTTCAGGAACAGACCGTGTTTGCACAGACACACCTACTCTGCCTAGCTATGCAGCATGATGGAGCCACTTTCCCAAAATGACCAGTTTTGGCTGGTGGTGGGTTACATATCACTTTAGGATTCAAGTATCAGAGGGGGAGCCATGTTAGTCTGGTTCTGTAAAAACAGCAAAGAATCCTGTGGCACCTTATAGACTAACAGACGTTTTGCAGCATGAGCTTTCGTGGGTGAATGCCCACTTCGTCAGATGCAAGAGTGGAAATTTCCAGGGGCAGGTAAATATAAGCAAGCAAGAAGCAAGCTAGAGATAATGATGTTAGATCAATCAGGGAGGATGAGGCCCTGTTCTAGCAGTTGAGGTGTGAAAACTAAGGGAGGAGAAACTGGTTCTGTAGTTGGCAAGCCATTCACACTCTTTGTTTAATCCTAAACTGATGGTGTCAAATTTGCAAATGAACTGAAGCTCAGCAGTTTCTCTTAGAAGTCTGGTCCTAAAGTTTTTTTGCTGGAGGATGGCCACCTTAAGATCTGCTATTGTGTGGCCAGGAAGGTTGAAGTGTTCTCCTACAGGTTTTTTATATTGCCATTCCTAATATCTGATTTGTGTCCATTTATCCTTTTCCTTAGAGACTGTCCAGTTTGGCCGATGTACATAGCAGAGGGGCATTGCTGGCATATGATGGCATATATTACATTGGTGGACGTGCAGATGAATGAACCGGTGATGGTGTGGCTGATCTGGTTAGGTCCTGTGATGGTGTTGCTGGTGTAGATATGTGGGCAGAGTTGGCATCGAGGTTTGTTGCATGGATTGGTTCCTGAGCTAGAGTTACTATGGTGCGGTGTGCAGTTACTGGTGAGAATATGCTTCAGGTTGGCAGGTTGTCTGTGGGCGAGGACTGGCCTGCCACCCAAGGCCTGTGAAAGTGTGGGATCATTGTCCAGGATGGGTTGTAGATCCCTGATGATGCGTTGGAGGGGTTTTAGCTGGGGACTGTATGTGATGGCCAGTGGAGTCCTGTTGGTTTCTTTCTTGGGTTTGTCTTGCAGTAGGAGGCTTCTGGGTACACGTCTGGCTCTGTTGATCTGTTTCTTTATTTCCTCGTGTGGGTACTGAAGTCTTGAGAATGCTTGATGGAGATTTTCTAGGTGTTGGTCTCTGTCTGCGGGGTTAGAGCAGATACGGTTGTACCTCAGTGCTTGGCTGTAGACAATCGATCTTGTGGTGTGTCCGGGATGGAAGCTGGAGGCATGAAGGTAGGCATAGCGGTCGGTAGGTTTTCGGTATAGGGTGGTGTTAATGTGACCATCACTTATTTGCACCGTGGTGTCTAGGAAGTGGACCTCCCGTGTAGATTGGTCCAGGCTGAGGTTGATGGAGGGGTGGAAGCTGTGGGAATCGTGTCTGGGACTCTAATTAGGCAGCGATCACACACCCAGAGCATGGACACTGCCCAAGGTGGAGTGTGACCCACCAGATGCAGCCAAGTCATCTCTAGTCGCAGGCCACTAGGTGCAGGTCCTTAAAAGGGGAAGGGCCCTGTGCTCAGGAGAGCGCTCACAAGCTTGTACCTCCAGGGAATGCCCTTCGCCCGGACCGCCTGGACAGTGGTTCTCTGCCTTGTATTTCATTGTGCCTCAGGGAGACCTACCTTCATCGCACCGTCCATAGCTGCGCTGTGGGACACTAACCTTGCAGAATCCTGACATCTTCAGTGCTGTGTCTGTCCTGGGAGCGAGAGTATGCAAGTGTGAGTGTGACACCCCCCCCCCCCCGCACTTCTTCTTTTGAGCTTAGCTGTCATAACAAACGTGCTGCTTTCTGCCAAACTCTGGTGGTTCATTAGTCCTCCCTACGCTGACTAGCTGGCCCAATTTTGGGTAACACCTGTGATAACCCCAACCCCTGCATGGCAGAGGGTGGTGAAATGAGCTGAGAAAAAGCCTTGGCATCAGCACGGGAAAGCTAGAGGATCTGGGCCACTCACCTTTTGAAGCGTTGTGGCTTGGCTTCCTCTGCCCTTGGAGACTGGCCTATGGTGGCCGGCTCTTCTGTGTGACTTGCCAAAGGAGGAAGTGAGGCGGGAATGGGACAAAAGAGGAAAGTCGAGCTGAGGAAGGCAGGGCAGAAGCTAAGCGCCTCAGTGCGGCTAAGTGGGGTTAGTAGAGCGTCACCCTTCGTTCTGCAAAGCCTGGGGAGGTGCGGTTGGGTGCTGGGAGGCAGAATCTTGTGCCTGCCTCTTGGCTTCCCAGGGATGGCTACTTGCAGCCCAGGAGAAGAAGGATGGTACTGGGTGAAAGCAAGAGAAGCAAAGCTCTGGGAGGAAATTTGGGTGTGGGGTGCGGGCTCTGCGCTGGGGGAGGGGGTTGGGGTACAGGCGGGGTGGCGCTTACCCCGGGCACTGCAGCTCCCAAAGTGACTGGTACACACAACCCTGTGACAGCAGCTCCTAGGTGGGCGGGGCCAGGGGGGTCTCCGTGTGCTGCTCACTGCAGGCGCTGCCCCCAGAGCTCCCATTGGCTGCAGTTCCTGGCCAATGGGGGCCGCGGAGTTGGTACTCGGGGCAGGGGCAGTGAATGGAGACACTCCCCCGCCCCAGGGGATGCTGGGACATGCCGACCATTTCTGGGAGTGGCATGGAGGGACGGAGGCAGAGTGGGCAGGGAGCCACCTTAGTGCTGCTGGCACATCTCTGCACACCCATTGGGGGAGGGGAGCAGAGGGCCTCCATGTGCTGCCTGGGGTTGGGGCAGAGCACAGAGCTGCCTCCCCTCCCGGGTCTATTACAGGAGTGGGTGGGTGGGTCTTTTGGCCTGCAAGGTGCAGCAGGTCGGACTACATGATCACACTGGTCCCTTCTGACCTTAAAAGCTCTGAGTCTAAAAGGGAGAGGGAAGTAAAGAAATTTAAAAAAAAAATAAACCAAACATTGTAATACCAGGATAACTTCAACAGCTCATTGTACAGTCCCGCCCCCTTTCTTCCTCCATTGTGTGTTGAATGACCTGCAGGACATTGATTTTCTCATTCCATTGATAAACTGATACAATGTGACTGAAATTAAACCAATACCCAGATGAGAAAACATCACATCACTGCATTGGCTGGGAATCGAACCCAGGTCAACTGCTTGGAATGCAGTTATGCTCACCACTATACCAGCAATGCATCTGGTGAAAGTACCCCTTATGCTTGCCCAATGAGGCTAGAGCAGCATTGAGGAGATTTTCTGCCTGTTAAAATGTACTGGATTCTCATCACTTAAAAAAACAACAACTCCATCTTCGCTTGGGTTTGAACCATCAGCCTTTCAGTTAGCCACCAAAGTTGTTAATCACAGGGTATGTCTAAGCTGTGGGATTATTCTGATTTTACGTGTATTTGGAAACAGATTGTATGAAGTCGAGTGGACGTGGCCCCTCTAAGCACATTAATTCGGCGGTGTGCGTCCTTGTACCAAGGCTAGTGTCCATTCCCAGAGCGTTGCACTGTGGGTAGCTCTCCCATAGTTCCCGCAGTCTCCCCCGCCCATTGGAATTCTGGGTTGAGATCCCAAAGCCTGATGGGGCAAAAACAGTGTCGTGGGTGATTCTGGGTAAATGTCGTCAGTCAATCCTCCCTCTGTGAAAGCAACGGCAGACAATCATTTCGCGCCCTTTTCCCTGGATTGCCTGGGCAGACGCCATAGCACGGCAACCATGGAGCCCATTCAGCCTTTTTTCACTGTCACTGTATCTCTACTGGATGGTGCTGACAGACGTGGTACTGCAGCGCTACACAGCAGCATCCCCTTGCCTTTTGCAAGTTAGCAAAGATGGTTACCAGCCATACCGTCCCGTCTGCTGCTTTGCAAGTTGACAATGACAGTGACCAGTTATACTGTACCGTTTGCTGCTGTCATGGGTGCTCCTGGCTGGCCTCAGTGAGGTTGGCTGGGGGCGTATGGACAAAAATGGGAATGACTCCCCAGGTCATTCCATTCTTTAAGTTTTGTCTAAAGGGAGAGTCAGTCCTGTCTAGACTATCAGGCAAGCCTACTAAAGAACCAGAGAGGCAAACGGCTGCTCCAGGTCAGAGCCCCAGACATCCCTCAGAAATGATGAGCTGCATGCCATTCTAGGGGGTGCCCCTGAAACAACCCCACCCGTTGCTTCCCTCCTCCCCCACCCCTCCTGGGCTACTCTGGCAGTTATCCCCCTATTTGTGTGATGAAGTAATAAAGAATGCAGGAATTTGAAACAACACTGACTTTATTGCCTCTGCAAGTAGAGCTCAAAGCGGGGAGGGGAGGGCAGCCTCCAGCTGCTGTGATATTCCAGGCAGGACTGAATCTCCATTAGACAAAGCTTAAAGAAGAGAATGACCTGGAGTCATTCCTATTTTTGCCCAGGCACCCCCGGCCGACCTCACCGAAGCCAGCCAGGAGCACTCACGGTACGACGATGACGGATACCAGCCCTACTGTACCGTCTGCCATCTGGAAGGGAAGGGAAGGGATGGCGATGCTGCTCTGCAGCACCGCGTCTGCCAGGAGCATCCAGTAGACATACGGTGACATTGAAAAAAGGCGAGAAACGATTTTTTTTCCCTTTGCTTTCACGGGGGTGGGGGTGGGGGGGAACGACATATACCCTGAACCACCCGCAACAATGTGACCCTTCAGGCTTTGGGAACTCAGCCAAGAATTCAAATGGTTTTCGCAGAGTGCAGGAACTGTGGGATAGCTACAGTCGTCAGTCGTCCCTCCCTCCGTGAGCGTCCATTTCATTCTTTGTCTTTCTGGTACGCTTGTCTCAGCTCCTTAAGTTTCAGCACTGTGTTGAGTCCCTGTTGTGGCCTCTGTCCATCATAGCCTTGGAGATTTTTTTCAACTTTTTGGCATTTTGTCTTTTGTAACGGAGTTCTGATAGAACAGATTCATCTCCCCATACAGAGATCAGCTTCAGTATCTCCCATACGGTCCATGCTGGAGCTCTTTTTTGATTCTGGGACTGCATGGTCACCTGTGCTGATGAGCTCTCCAAGCTGGGCAAACAGGAAATTAAATTCAAAAGTTCGTGGGGCTTTTCCTGTCTACCTGGCCAGTGCATCCGAGTTCAGATTGCTGTCCAGAGCGGTCACAATGGTGCACTGTGGGATAGCGCCCGGTGGCCAATACCATCAAATTGCAGCCACACTAACCCTAATCCGAAATAGCAATACCGATTTCAGGGCTACTCCCCTCGTCGGGGAGGAGTACAGATACCGGTATTAAGAGCCCTTTATAGCGATATAAAGGGCTTTGTTGTGTGGACGGGAGCAGGGTTAATGCGATTTAACGCTGCTAAATTGGATATAAACTCGTAGTGTTGACCAGGCCAGAGAGAGCAGCAAGTTTCCCCTATTGTTTCCCGCTCTTGTTTTCTTGACTAGTTTCTCCTCTGCACCAACTTGCTCTTTTGCTTTGTGAGCCTGGCTAGCTCAGTTGGCAGAGCATCAAACTTTTAATCTGAGGGTCCAGGGTTCAAGTCCCTGGTCAGGTGATAAACAACTCACCAAGATCTTTAGCTGTCTTGCTGGAGTCCTCTTTGATGTTGTTTTCTCTCTGCAGGATTTTCCCTTTCCTCAGAGGGGCCTTTTTGTGTGGGGGTTTGAAGGGGCAACTCCCTGACAGCCCCTCTGTCCTTGCAGCCTGGAGGAATAAAGGCCTCTGGGCATAGAGCATGTTCCTTCCCTGCACACACACACACGTACAAACACACAGAATATCCCTAAGGAATTAGAATCTCCTGCTGCCTTCCCCTGTCCTGCTGGATCCCCAAATGAGGATGCTCTTCAGCCTAAACCCACATCCCCTCTTTTCCCAGTGCCCCTCAATCCCAACCCTCAGTCCCTCCTATGATCACTGCTCCTCACTCCCAACCAGAGCCTGCTCCTCTTCACCCTTCTCCTCTGTCCCAACCCACAGCCCCCTCCTATTCCCAGTGCCCCTCAATCCCAACCCACAGCCCCCTCCTATTCCCAGTGCCCCTCAATCCCAACCCACAGGCCCCTTCTCCTCACGCTGCTCCTCAATCCCAACCCACGGCTCCCTCCTTCCCTCCAGCAGCAGGTGCTTCAAACCCCCTGAGGGAGATTTTCTTGCAAGGTTTTGTGTATGAGTCTGCATGTGGATTTTACAGGATGTTGGAAATAGGTTGGGTTGCTTGCCGAAATGATCACTTTTGGCTGGTGTTGGATTGCCAGTCTCCATGTTACAGGGTCAGGAGAAATAAAGGGTTGTTATCCTTGTTGTGTGAACCAAGGGCAGCACAACTGTGCTTGGCAGACCCCGACTGAGGGACTCACCCTCAATTCAATAGCACTTGCTAGGTAAGGGACAGGGGTTCCAAAGCCAAGTGGGCAGGGGTCTGGGTCCCAATACTAAAATTTAGGTTTTAGACCAACTTTAGGACAGGGGGGCTGTGGAGGGATAAGTGAGTCCCTAGATAACATAGTGACTACGGTGCCTTCTTATTTTCCCCCTTTTCCACCCAGGATGGCAGGTGAACTCTACAGAGGCACCTCTGGGCTTGCTCTGACTAAGGACAACAGCTGTGAGTGGGGTGGGAGAGGGGATGGCTCATGTTAAAGGACGTTTGGTTGCTGGACTTACGAACCGTAGGGAGAAGGACACTGCCCAGCTTATTCGGGAGTGGGTCTTTCCCTCGTGTTTTATGTTTATGTGTTGGGGCTGCTGACATGACTTCTGCTAACCCTGGGCTTACATTGCAGTGTAGACATACCCTGAGAGGGCATCTATACTGTGACAAAATCCCGCTGGCCCGGCTGATCTGATTTGGGCTCCTGGGGCTCAGACTGGAGCCCAGGCTCGGCGACCCTCACCCCTCATGGGGTCTTGGAGGCTGGGCTGAAGCCCAAGTCTCTATGCTGTAATTTTATAATCCTGCAGCACAAGCCCCACAAGCCTGAATCAACTGACCCAGGGTTTGAGAATAGTGACTTGGGTGTGTTAATGGCAGTGTAGACATAATGCTAGGCTGTGTCCACACTGCAATGAAACACCCACGGCTGTCCCGTGCCAGTGCAGGCTCCCAGGCCAGGGCCGTGGGGTGGTAAATTTGCACTGTAGTCATCTCGGCTCTAGCTCAATACTGGGCTCTGGGAGCCCTCAAGGTTGGGAGGGTGTTTTGCAAGCGAAAAAGGTAAAATGGCAGTGGAGTATTACCCTGGACTCAATGGCATTTCTCCATTGGTCTGTCTGCTTTGGGGCAGGGACAATAACACGTCCTGCTGCTTTTGTTATTTCAAAGGGCAGTTTAGGATTTTCATTCTCACACACGGTGCACAAAGCAGGACTCAACCCTCGGTGCAAACTAAATGAGCTGCCCACAGATTCTGGCAGCCACAATGAGCCATTTGGTGTGAGAGTCCAGACCTGCCCCGTCCCAGATTGAAGGGGTAATAGGGCTGGACCACTGACCTGTCAGCTCTTAACTCCCCAACTTTCAGAAACTCTATCATCAGTGCCTGTGAGTGTAATTTAAACCATAAAAACAGCTGTACTGGGCTCAACCAAAGGCCCACCTAACTCTGTGTTTTGTCAGTAGCCCATACCAGGTGCCCCAAGAGTGACTCAACCTGGGACCACTAGGAGTCAAAACCAGGATCTCCTGTTTATAAGGCAGGTGCTTTAGCCAGCTAAACCATGGTGCCTACCTATAACTAAGACACAGTGTTTGCCCACACCTGACTCCCTGCCATCCCCACCGGGGCCTGAAAAGCTTTGCATGTGTTTGGATTCTGCAAAGCAGAGGAGCAGGTGAGCTTTTCCTTGCAAGCTGTGTGTGTGTGTGTGAATCTTTGGCCAGGTCTGCACTACAAAGTTATTTCAGCATCATTATATTGCTCAGGTGTGTGAAAAACACACAACGCTCCCTCGGTTGGCAGCTTGTGGCTGGTGCACACACTGCAATACCACGTCTGGTGTCAAAACTGCCCTGTTTTGCTTACAAAATAAAAACACGAGAGGTCTAGAGCTTTTGGCAGCAAACTTCAAGTGACAAATTGTCAGTGTAAATGCTGCTGGTCATTATATCACCATAACTGGCCTCCACCAGTATCCCACAATGCCCGCTGTGAACTCGCCTGCCCTGTATTTCTGCTACGGAGGCTGGGTCCCTCCCCTTTCATAGCTCCAGAAAGTTCTGACAGCTGAGCCACTATCTACACTGGGATTAGGTTGATAGAACTGCATTGCCAGCCTAAGTAATGTAATTACACCAACCTAATTTCATAGTGTAGACCTGTCCAAAGAATCACACACACACCTTGGGAGCAAAACTTCACCTGCTCCTCTGCTTTACAGAATCCAAACCTGAGCAAAGTTTGTCAAGGTCCAGTGGGCATTGGCAGAGAGTGAAGTGTGGGCAAACACAATGTTTCAAGCAACAACCGGTGCCATGGCTTACCTGGTTAAAGTTCCTGTTTTGTAAACAAGAGATTCTGGGTTCAACTCCTAGTCGTGGCTTTTGGGGCACCTGGTATTGCCTACTGTCAGAAGACAAGATTCTGAGCTCAATGGACTCCTATGCTGCTTGTGCGCACTGCTCTCTGTCCCCTCACTTGCCCTTACGGTCATTACAGAGTGGCAAGGCAGAGCCCTCCCATTTTTAAAAGTCCTGGGGTGTTGTTCCCCCCTGTTCAGGCACCCCTGGGGCCCTGCACTTCACACAGCTCTCCCTGATTTCAGCTGTTAGTGAGGGAGCCTCACTGCTAGCGCAGACTGGGCAGTTTCTTGCATGAGAGACACTGTCCCAAAGCAGGACTAATGCTTAGAGCTGGTTATCAGTGATTTCAGATCTGTTGGTCTGCAGCAAGACTCTCCATTGAGTCTTAACCAGCTCTGTTATTACACAGGGAAGAACAAAACGGTCAAATGGGGCCTGGAACCCTTAAGAAGAATCCACCCCAACAAGTACCAACACTTCTCGCTACCTGTTCTTAGCTCCACTGAAAATGTTTTAGGGTCACTCCCTGCCTGTATCAACCTAGGGGTCTCAGAGAATGCTAATTAATATGTGCTTCAGTGGTGCAATTGGTTAGCGCACAGTACTTATAGGGCTGTGTTGAGAGAAGCTATGCTGAGGTTGTGAGTTCAAGCCTCACCTGACATGCTAGTTTTCATTAACTAATTGGCATCACCCCATTATTTGGCCCTGTGGAATGTAGAATTCCAGCCCAGGGGAGCCTGAGAAGGGGAAGAGTCAATAATGCCCTCTTCATTATTACCTCCTCTCCAGAGCGCAGGTCAGAATCTACAATCCTTTCTCCCCTACCAGCCCCTGTGCCAGGATCCCTCAAGCAGAGCATGGAGTCCTGCCCCTGGCATCTGTGTTATTGATAAACACTAAGTGACGGGGACAAAACACTCAAATCCCACCTGCTGAGGAGCCAGGTTTGCTCTTCAAATTCTGTTGTTGGTACATTTCCAGGCCTGGGAATGTCCCACAACAG
Organism: Mauremys mutica; assembly: GCF_020497125.1. Classification (NCBI taxonomy): domain Eukaryota; kingdom Metazoa; phylum Chordata; order Testudines; family Geoemydidae; genus Mauremys; species Mauremys mutica. Next base: position 61,203 of record NW_025422974.1, read on the forward strand.
CATTTAATGGGAAGCTGCCTGCAGAACAGTTACACTGCACAGAGCTCCTGTGGAGGAGGGGTGGGAATTAGTAACATTTTGAGGATCGTTTGGGAAATGAGCCTTTGCTGACAAGGTTTGTCTCTGTTCATATTTCATCTTCAGGTGTTATGTTGAGCGATCTTTAGTATATTTTTGGGAGGTTAATAACTATCTCCTCAACTTTATTTACTCAACTTAAAAATTGGTGTCACCTGATTTTTGCATCTCCCTGTGAAAATGCAACTGACACGCGTGGCTTTCTACAGGGGGACATGATGTTATAGTTGGGGAATTCAGTCTCTGTACTTCTGGGGGGGGTGTTGCTTTTTTACAGCTGCCTCACTGCCAGGCACACTGGGCTGTTAGCTGCACCCAGTGTCCTAGCCAGGGGCCCCTGCTGAACCCTGGGCGGCTGCACTGCCGTGCTGGGGTGACTCTGCAGGGGGGAGAAGCTGCTGTGGAGCAATGTAGAGTAGGTGCAGGAAGGAGACGGGGTCACTATTCACATTCTGAACTGCACAATTTTCCAATAGATTCATAGACTTAAGGTCAGAAGGGACCATTATGATCATCTAGTCTGACCTCCTGCACAATGCAGGCCACAGAATCTCACCCATCGACTCCTGTAACAAACCCCTAACCTATGTCTGAGTTATTGAAGTCCTCAAATGGTGGCTTAAAGACCTCAAGGTGCAGGGAATCCTCCAGCAAGTGACCCGAGCCCCACGCTGCAGAGGAAGGCGAATGTCCGAGAACAATTCTAGGGGCAGGTGAATGCAGAGCAGTGACACTGGAGATGCCCAGACCTCCAGTGGGGGCAGCGTGGAAATTAATAATGGGAAGATCATTTGTGAAATTAGTCGTCACTGAGAAGATTTGCCTCTGTTCCTATTTCACGCTGTGGTGTTAGTTAGAGGAATCAGTACAGATTTTTTACTATATTGATTAAACACTTAATTTTATTTACCCAAGCCAAAAACTTAGTGTCACTTATTTTTTCTCTGTCCTAGCAAGAATGAATTGAATTTCATGACTTTCTGGAAAGTGCAGCGAGTTTAAATGTGGGGAATTCAGTCTCTGTGTTTGTGAGCTGATGTTTTCCTCTCACAGGTCAGTGCCTGCACTGAAATACCAAGAGGGATCTAAGGGCTGGTGTATGCTGGGCACTTAACTGGCAGAGCGACGTCTCTCAGGGTGTGACACCCCCCCAAACCCATCTAGTTAAGGTGACCTAAGCCCTGGTTAGATAGTGCTAAAGAAAAGGAAGAATTGTTCTGTCCACGTAGCTATTACAGGGATGGGAAAACTCCTCCACTCACTGTCTACTCCAAAGTGCTATAGCGGTGCCACTGCAGTGTTTTAAGTGTAGACAGAGTGAAACTAGATCTGGCTCCAGTTTGCACTGTGGATGCTCAGGCACTAAGTCTACAATAATAACAACAGTGCAGCGCTTGCGCAGTTGGCAGGATTCCAACCTGCGCAGGGAGACCCCAATGGATTTCTAGTCCATCGCCTTAACCACTCGGCCACAACTACTTGAGCTACAGCTGTTTCACTACATGATGATTCTGTTCTCACTGAATTGTCACTTCAAATTGTTTGCTCAGACCAGCTCCCCCAGCACACTCATGGCTGCGTTAGTGTAAGAGTGTCCTTGGCTGAACAGCGAGAATTCCTGCCCATTTCCCTTCCGGCTGGAGCAGGATTAGAGTGTGTTTGTTGCTGACACACTCTAATGACATTGCTGAAGATTGTTGTTCATTCCCCACACTGACAATTCAGACAGTCCCTTTCCTAGTCAAATCTCCAGCACATCGTTCCAATAGCAGGGGGCAGGATTTCTCTGGGGCACTGAGGGCTGGTGCGTGAATTCAGTCTTGCATTCCACCCTTGATGTTTCCTGGACTAACAACAGCAGCAGAAAGAAAGAGCTGAGCCAATATCTCCCTGGCAGGGATGCAGGTGCCACGTCCCCTCTGTCTGACCATCGCCATTGCAGGAGAGAAGGGGTCACTGGAATTGAATGCCCTGGCTCAGACAAGAGACAGAGGGAGGTTTTGCTGTTCATGGATCTGTGCAAAGGAAATTTTGTCTCTGTGTGAAACTGAGGTCAGAAATGAAACATCCACATGGTGGCCCAGTGCTCTAGGGAATGTGGGTGAAGGACTCGGGCTGAGAAATGATTTAACAGGGGTTTGTTTCAATTTATTGCCCTGATTAAAATCTATGGCTAAAAGGCAGCCACTGTTGTTAGTACTTGTACCTGTGTAGGGACACCCCAGTGGGTGTCAAGTCCACTGCCTTCACCAGGGGCAGTCGATTATTTTATCAAGGTACAAATTTCTTGGTCAAGGCCTAGACTTCAGAGAAAACAATACACTGCTGATAAGAAGAAGTACATAAAAAGATTTTGCAGCCACCTTGGGCATAACTATGATGTGTCGTGTTTCACTCTTTATACCTGGCACCACCTCCTTTCACTTTAGCCTTGTAGTTGACCAAGGGCAAAGCTGAACATCTCCTCAGATACCAGGGAGTGTTTATGTCCATTCCTGCGAGCTACACAGGGGTTTGATGTTGCTGTTTTAATCCTCCGGGATAAGGAACAATTCAGGCTGTCACTGATCTGAAGGAGGAAGATCAGTTTTTGACAGGGAGAGGGACGCCTCCTCTTAAAGGTGTTTGTCTGGCTCGCAGTCCTGGTCCCGAGGTCTCGCACGTGGGACTCCAGCAGTTTTGGGACCGGGTCACTCCCTTGGCCCCACCTGCTGCCCCCAGGTGCTGCCCCCCCAGGGGCCCCGTCAGTGCAGCGGAGCTGAGCAGCATCTGCCTGCTCGTTCCAGTGGCTGCCGGCCCCTCCCCATGGCAGGGCAGGGTGGGTCGGTGCCTCCGCGCGCTGCCCCCGCCCCGAGCCCCTGCAACCAATGGGACACTGCGGGGGTGATGCCTGGGGGCAGCAGCACACGGAGGCCCCCCAGCCTGCCCTGCCTTGGAGCCCCAGGTAAGCGCCACACTCCTGACCCCCTTCCTGAGCCTGCACCCCCACCCCCTCCTCACATACTGCCTCCCACCCCCAAACTCTCTCCCAGAGCCTGCACCCCAATCCCCAGCCCCAGCCCAGGGCCTGCACCCCAGACCTCCTCCCCCCACCCAAACTCCCTCCCAGAGCCTTAGGCAGGTGACGGGCGGAGTTTTGGGGGGCGGGTTCTGGGCAGTATGAGTGACATTATTGGCCCACTGGGAGGACTGGAGGACTGGCACTGGCCCTAAGGTAAATTGAGGTTGAGACCCTGCTTTAAGGGATTGGAGCAACACTGGAGAGACTGACAGGCAGGGAGCTGGGGAGCTGTGTGTGCCCCAAGGACAGTTGTTGTTGTGCTCTGGTGACACAGAGCGGGGGTGGGGAGTTTGTAAGCTGTGGTGTTTGTATAGAGAGAAAGTTTACTAACCCCCAGGTTAAAAACTGTTCCTGCTCTGGGCTATACCTGACACTCTTTGTTGAGAGTATAAATCAGTGGGTGAATGTTTCCCTGCAAGGTAATGGGTTCCTAGTTCCAATCCAAGTGATTCCCTTTAAAAACTTTTTCGAATGAAAATCAATTTCCAGACCCATCTCCAGTATGTTCAGGAGTTCGCTGAATGGGGGCAGGGGGCTTGCAATGAATTTAAACACTCAGCATTTTCCTGTGCAAATGAATAAAGACCTAGCAGAGCTGTCCAGCAGCTGAAATCAGTTCCAGTCCTCGGCGTCTCTAACAGGGACACTCAGTAGCTGAGGCGTGTGGGACACCTCTGTAGTGAGGACAGGTAAAAAATGCTGGATTCAATGAAAGCTGAGCCCATAGGAGGGGAAGGTGAACGGTGGCACCACACAGGGTCATAACACTCAGACACGGGGCTTCGCTGTCACTGCCCCTGTGTTTTCCATCATTTCTATCCTAAGGAACACACCCTCGCCCCCCCCCCCCCACTGTCACACACAACCTTCTCCCCTTGAGCCCCATCCCACCCCTCCCCCTCTCCCCCCACATGCCATGGGACACAGCCTCTCCGTGACTCACCCAGATGGGGGCTTGTCTCTGCATCTCCCCAACAGGGGAGCAGAGCCAAAAGGGCCACAGGAGACCAATGGAGCTAGGCAGGGATAGAAAAGACTTCCCCTCCCTTCTCTTCCCTTCCCAAGAGTCCCGTTAATCTCACCCATGGGACGTTCCAGCACCGGGTGGGCTCAAAGCACCAACCCTCCCCTCAGCAATGGAAGGGGGAACCAGCTCTATCACATGGAAGGAGGCTCCCCACCTCTGCTGCTGCCATCCTGCAGCCTTTAATATGGATTTGTTTTAGCTAACGCAACCCCCTCACCCACCCCTCTAATCCATCCATGAAACAAAGAGACAATTCCTGAGCTGGGCTCCAGTGGTGCAATGGGTTAGCGCAGTGGTGAGCTGGAGCCGGTTCTCACCAGTTCGCAGGAACCGGTTGTTAAATTGAGAAGCCATTTTAGAACCGGTTGTCCCAGGACAAATGGTTCTAAAAGGGCCGCCCCGCCCCCGGCCCCAGCTCACCTCTGCTTCCTGGGCTCATCCCCTGAAGGCTCTGCCCCTCCCTTCTCCTCCCCCTCCCCTGCTCCCCACGAATCAGATGTTCGCGCGGGAAGCCTGGGACTCGGGAGGGCTCAGAAACAAGCAGCAGCTTGGCAAGGTTAGCTGGGGCGGGGAAGCGAGGACGGCTCCAGGGAGGCATGGTAGGGCCCAGCCCAGTCCTGCTCCGGCTGAGCAGCCCTGGGCCTGGCTGAGCGGCACCGGCCCTGGCCAAGAGCCACTCAGATAGGGCCGGGGCCGGAGGCACTCAGCCGGAGCCGGGGCGCTCGGCCGGAGCAGGACTGGGCTGGGCACTGCCATGCCTCCCTGGAGCCATCCTCACTCCCCCGCCCCAGCTTACCTTGCCAAGCCTGGCTCCAGCCAAACTTCTCCCGCCCTGGGCCAGGGCCCTGCCAAGCAGCTCTGGCTCAGCCCCGGCCTGGTCCAGTGCCACCGGCCTGGCCTCCAGCGTGGTAAGGGGGCAGGGAGCAGGGAGGGGGTGTTGGAAGAGGGCAGGGGAGTTCGGGGAGTGGATAGGGGTCAGGGTGGTCAGAAGGCAGGAAACGGGGATTGAATGAGGGCAAGGGTCCCAGGGGGCCATCAGGAATGAGAGGAGGGATTGGATGGAGTGGCAGGGAAGGAGGCTGGATGGGGTAGGGATCCTGGGGTGGCATCAAAGAATGTGGGAGATTGGATGGGGCAGGAGTCCTGGGGGGCACAACCCCCTTGTGGCGTGAGAAGGAGGGAACTGGTTGTTAATTTTTTGGCAGCTCACCAGTGGTTAGCACACAGTACTTCTAGTAGCACTGCTGAGTGGTGTGATGCTGAGGTTGTGAGTTCAAACCTCACCTACAGCACTAGTTTTCTTTAAGCAAATAGCTTCTGCCAATCATTTTGCCCTGCAGAAAATACAATTGCAGCTCAGAAGACACCGGGGTCCCCTTGCTTTACAGAGAGCAGGGCAGATTCCACAGATCTACCAGGCTCTGCTCTCCACCAGCCGCCTGTGTCAGGAGGGGTCAGGCAGAGCCCAGAGCACTGCCCCCGACTCCCCCTCAGTCTTTGCTCCCCAAACCACCTGTGTGCTCACCCTCTTCGCTGTGAGACTCAAACCCTGCCTGGCTTTCTGTATGTTGGGGTTTTGTTGTCTGTCGTGTTGATGTGCATGTGGGTCCTGTGTGATTTTGGTGGATGCCTGGCATAGTTTTGTGTGTGTGGGTGTGTGTATGACTTTTGCATGCAGATTGGTTTTTTTGCTTAGTATTCTTTTGGTATGTGGTTTTTGTGCTTTCTTGTTGTGGGCTTTTGCTGTATTTTTTGGTGTGGATTTGTTCTTTCTATGTTTTATGTGGCTTTCCCTTATGTGTATATGCCTCTGTGTGCTGTGTGGGTTGGGTTTTTGTTTATGTCTGTGTGGGTCTGTGCAGTGTGTGATTTTCTCATTCTCTCTGTGTGTGTTTGTCTCTCTGTTTGTATCTTCATGTGTAAATTCACTGGAACTTTTCAAAATCTCCACAGCTTTGCCAATTTTCACCAGGAATTTTTCTCCATTAACAAATTCTCACTTGTTCCCTACCAGTTGGTGACCATTGCCCCAGGGGCCTGTCAGTCTCAGGATCCTGATTTCCCATTGACCCTTCCCCCTTCTATTGGGACTGGGAACGAGCCAACCAAAACCCCCACTAAGTTTTAGTAAAGGGCCAACAGTCCTTTACACAAGCCGGCCCTGTGAGAGTCACCAATGGCTGGAGAAGGCTGCACAAGCTGGTCCCATGGTGTAATGGGCAGCACTCAGGACTCTGAGTCCTGCAATCTGAGTTCAAATTTCAGTGTGACCTTTGGTTTGTGGTGAAGCCCTGGAGCTCACACTGTTCCACTTCCCTGTCTCCTGTTGGACAAAAACAAGTCTTTCCCCTCCTGCTGGGTAACTCAGGTGCTGTGAGGGGTCAGGGCTCTATAGTTGGTTACTGGTGCCTGAGGGTTGGGATTCTCATGGCTTCACCTGGTGCCCACAAGTCTGGCACTTGCTGCTGTGCTTCTCCTCTTGCCCACCTGGCTCTTGAAGGAAGCAGGGTCAGGGCTGGGCAGGCAGGAGCCCAGCACTTCTCCTCCTCTGGGCACCTAGAGCAGAGGCAGCTGGTGCTGACAGCTCCAAGGGAAGGTTTAAAAGCCACAGAGCAATGGAAGGCCAGGCTAGACAAGGGCAGGACCATGCCTATGCGTGGCCAGCAGACGGCCACAGAGACACCTGGCCAGCCTGCTCCCTGGCATGCCAAACCCCCACTGAAGGCCACCCACAGGCCAGCATGCAGGGCGGCTGCTGATGCTCTGTGGCCAACATCAGAAGACGGTAGGAAAGCAGGGCCAGCCCCCCTGGTGGGGCCTCTTACCGTTCCCACTCCAGGTGCTCACTTTGGCAGTCGAGCCGCCCATTTTCTTTGGCAAGTCAGGAAGGGCAAAGCCGAGACTGGAAGCACCTGGGGCTCATGCCCCAGCCTTTGTGACACGCAACCCCCAACTCCTTCCCGGGGCTCTAGCTGAAGGCAGAGCATTGGCCTGAGCAGCCAAGAAGAGGTTCCAGCCCGGAAGGGAGCAGGACTTGCAGCACAAAGTGAGCACAACCATGAGGGGACTCAAATCCTGAATCATCCGATCCACAGGGAGATGCCTAATTCTTTAGGCCACATGATGAGGGGGTCTAAGCTCTTCTTTGGAAAAGCCAGACACTGTGTTTTTCAGGTCATCTACTGAGGGGGCCGAGACTCTCTGGGCACAAGAAGTCGAGTTCCCAGCGAGATGTGAGACAATTCTCTGGAGCCAGGTACAGGACTTTGGCAGGGAGGCTCAGGCATGGGGGATTGGGGTGCAACGGATGGACCGGCTGTCTAGGTGCGGAGATTCAGTCACACTGAGGCACAGGAGGAGGAGGAATCCTGCTGACAGGCAGTGGCTGTGCAGAAAAAGAGGAGGGGTTCCTGGGACTTTTTTTTGCCTCTTTTGCCTGCCTGCTCACTTTTGTGGTGTACGGTGAAGCGGTTTCTTAACAAGCCCAGGTAGCTCAGTTGGTAGAGCATCAGGCTTTTAATCTGAGAGTCCAGGGGTCAAACCCCTGTCTGGGTGCTCAGCTTTTAAGTTGCCTTGTGTGCCAGGAGCCAATTTCTGTTCCCAGCCACATGCAGATTCCCAGAAGCTGTGGCCATTTCCTGGAAAGGTTCCTTTCCTTAGCAATCAGGAGAGAGGCCACATCCACAGGAGCAGGTGCAGATAGCGCAGTCTCTGGCCCCCAGGAAGTGCTGTGGGGCCAGGTGCTGAGAAAGCCCAGAGGGGGAGCAGCAGAGATGTGGGGAAGGGAGAGAGAGAAGCAGTGAGGACAGAGCACAAGTGTAAAGGGGGCATCTGGTCTGGCTATTGTGGGGAACTTGCCTGGTTTATACATGACCCTGGTGGAATTGGCCAGTGGAAGAATCTAAGTCCCCACCCCCTTACCCAGAGGCTGCCTGACCTCGAGGACTGTTAGGATACAGAGATTCAGGCCAGTCTGCAAAGGCCTGTACTTTAAGAATTTAGGTGTATTTTTATCACTTAGCTAGTTATAAAGATATAAAAGAAAGAATAAAAAATCACTGTCTGTTTGTGTAATGGCCTTCTCTTACTGTGACTGTCTGAGGCCTGGTTCTTCGGCTAAGCAGCAAAGGCAGCCATAAGCTGGGAAGTGTATGGTCACATTCACACATTCCAAACTAGTCACATTGAAATAAGGTGCTATTGGGCTGTTAGGAACACAATCCTGCCCTGATATTCCATCACCTCCAGAGAAAGGGAAACTTAGTTTGGTAGCATCCTGTCTGGCAAGAACTCACTTATCAATAGACACAGCTGAAAAACCCTTATGTCTGTATAGATGTAGTTGTGAAATCCTCACTTCTGTATTGTTTTGTATGTTTATTTGCATGGTCTCTGTCTGGTTCTGTGATTGTTTCTGTCTGCTGTATAATTAATTTTGTTGGGTGTAAACCAGTGAAGGTGGTGGAATATAATTGGTTAGATAACCATGTTACAGTATATTAGGATTGGTTAGTTAAATTTTAGTAAAATGATTGGTTAAGGAATGTTGAGAATATTTTGCTAGCTTGGCAGCTGGTAGTGTGGGAAGCTAAGATGTTTAGGTTTTTAGGATGGGTTAATTAGGCTTTGAGCTTTGTTTTGAGAAGTTGGCCTTGGCTAGTTTTATGAAGTTACAGCTGCGGGTGTGTTAAATTTGTTAACCAATTAGCAACTGCTTGCTTGCCTGCTTTAAGAGTATAAAGAGCATGCTGGAAATGAATAAAGTACTCTCTGCTTATGATCACATGGGTTGTCAGACTCTGTCCCTGCTCCTCTGCGATGCAACAAATGGTGACCCCGACGTGATTCGTATCGAACGAGGATAGTGTTGGTGGCCTGAACTGAAAAGAAGAAAAGGAGGCGCACCTGAGTCTCAGTGTCGAGCGGCTAGGAGCCGCAGGGCGTCCGAAAAGAGGGGCGCACCTGAGCTCAGTGTCGAGTGGCAAGCCGCAGGGCGTCTGAAAAGGGAGGCACATCCCAGCCCAGAGGTGAGCAGCTAACATGGGAACCGCTGCATCAGCGGAAGAAAGGACGGTGCATGAATATTTGATGCGCATCGCGGAGCGGCAGGGAGAGAAGCTCCCCTCTGATAAGTTATCCCGTCTGCTGCGGTGGGGACGGAGAAGGGGACTTTCTGTTCAACCAAGTACAATTTTTGATAAAACTGTTAGGGAGCGGCTAGGCTCCGAGCTTTGGAAGTCGGTGGCTCGGGGCGATAAGGAGGCCTTCTCCCTGAGTCCAGTATGGAATAAGGCGAAGGAGATAGTAGAAACTCTCGCGGCCGAGGCAGGAGTGCAGGCGGCCCTTTCTGAGCTTTGCCGCCCAACGCCCGGAATGCCTTCTGTGTTGCCGGTTGGAGCCAGAGAGTTTTTTGGTGGTGAGGACACGGTGATACCTTTGGCTTCCAACCCCTACCCTATGGATGATGTTGCCCCTGCTACGGCCCCACTACCCTCCAATGTGGCTATCGGCCCCGACATGATTGATCCTGCTTCGGTCCCGTTACCCCCCGATACGCCCGAGCCTATGGAGACAGCCTTGCCGTATGCACCCCCTCCAAAGCCATGCCGTGTCCACGGGGCCTGGGGGTGCCACGATTGCGGGGGGACAGAGGAGGCTCGGGTGGAACGTGTGCCATCAAACCCATATCCCGATTTGACTACGTTTACTCAGTTTACTCAGTTTGATGCCTTCTATAAGGAGATGGAGCGCCAGGGTCGACAGCTGCAGCATATGTGTGATAAGTTGGACCAACTGGAAAGTTTTCCACCTGGATCATCGCGGTCGCATCTTCACAAGTGCTTTCATTCAACTCGCCCCCCCGCCCCGCCTGGCCCCGGGGACCCTCCACCTGGAGACCCTCCGGATCCGGTACAGCGTTGGCATGGAGCTTTAAGAGAAGCCATCCTTGAAGGTTTAACACCCGAGGCCTTTCCGGTGATTACGCCAGATCCTCAACACCCTAATCATAGACGGTGGGCCCCTTTGGACTGGAAGTTGATCCGTGAGGCACAGAAATCGATCATGGCTTATGGACTAGATAATCCGTATGTACAGTCTATCATTGAACAGGTATTTGCTGGCCAAGCAATGTGTCCGTACGATGCGATTAAGCTAGCTGACATGCTTCTTACACCTACACAGAAACTGTTGTGGAAAGATGATT
>NW_025422975.1:0-36025 GCF_020497125.1 Mauremys mutica
ATCAAATGATTAACGGGTTACAGGATTACTTAAGGAAGTTTGTAAATTGTTCTGGATGAAACTGACAATGCCGGAGCTGTCAGATCAGAAGGAGCGTCATTTGAATAAAGGTGTGCAGATGTGTGATAAGTCTTAGCTCTGTTGCTAAGGTAAGGAACATAGTTTCAGCAAAGTTCTTGGCAGATTCCTGAGGCAGCTAGTTTAAGGCTGTCCGTGTCCGGCATTATAATCTTCACTTATAGTTCTCTCACCCACAAAGCTGGAAAATGAGGCATTTGTTTTCTTTGTTTTGCTGCTCCAGTTCCAGTTAGCAAAATGCATATTACTAATTTGGCTGCAAAGAAGAATTCTGTGTACACGAGGGACAACACCTCATACCTGTCAGGCTGCAGAACTGGGCTGACATCAGAATCCAAACACCCTCTGGTCAGTGCAAGCAGAGGCATTCCTCTAATGATTTGGACTTGATGTGATGCAGTTTGAATGTCATGGATAATTCAGACCAATGGGGAGAAACGGAATAAAAAACACTGTTTAAACACCTTCTGTCCCCGTCCGTCCCGCCCGTCCCGCCCCCTTGAGGACTCCTGACCAATTTAAAGCACAATACATATGCTAACAAACTTAAACAAAGCCCTTGTTTAAGTTTGTTAGCATATGCATTGTGCTGTTAAAGCTATATAAAGAATGAATGCCCTCCCTAGCCCTGTTCTGCTCCTTTAAGGAAACGGGGGTGGGAGGCTAGCCCCAACTCTTTCTGGTACCTTGTATCCCCTAAAAATCTCTTGCCAATATTGTGTACTGGAGAGTACCACCCTACTTGCACTACTGATGACGAAACCCAATAGATACAGGGCGGTTACCGTGATGACGTCATGTTGGCTCTTCCTGCCATGTCAGCCTGTTACACCCCATCAGTGCTTGGTTACGGAGCATCTTGCTGCGAGCTGGGCCTGGTAGCAAAGCCATAAACCCAGAGTTGCTGCCTGCTCCTGGGGACACCTGCTCCCCGTAGTCCTCTTGAGTCCTGCACAGAGCAGAGCTCATGCGAGGACAGTGGGCTCATGCACCAGTTGGCAGCTGTACTTGTAACTGCCTGGCCCTTACAGTTACTGTAATGTGAGGAAAGAGTTATAGAGTTATATTGAGTTATATTGAGTCACAAGAGTTATATTGTAATGTGAGGAAAGAGTTACAGTTAGATTAGAACTTGAACAGAGCAAAAACGTTATGGATTGAAGGTTATCAATGGTTCGCTGTCAGAATGGGAGAATGTATCTGGGGGGTGGGGGCACAGGGGCCAGTCCTGGTCCTGCTACTATTCAATATTTTCCTTAGTGGCTTGGATAAGGGAATGGAGAGTGTACTTATAAAATCTGCAGATGACACCAAGCAGGGAGGAGTTGCAAGCACAGCGGAGGACAGAATTAGAATTCAAACCGACTGTGAGAAATTGGAGAATTGGTCTGAATTCAACAAGTGAAATTCACTAAAGCCAAGCGCAAAGTACTTCAGTTAGGAAGGTGGCAGGGAGCGGAAATCAAATGCACAACTATAAAATGGGGAGATGGTAGAACTGCTGAAGAGGATCTGGAGGTTACCCTGGATCACAAATTGAATACGAGCCACCCTATGTGCTGCAGCTTCAAAAAAGGGTTAGTATTCTGGGGCATGTTAACAGCAGGGGCAGCTCTAGGAATTTGGCCGCCCCAAGCAGTCATGCCTGCGGGAGGTGCACCGGAGCCGCGGGACCAGCGGACCTCCCGCACGCATGACTGCGGAGTCTGCTGGTCCCGCAGCTCCAGTGGACCTCCCGCAGCTGCGGAGGGTTCGCTGGTCCGCGGCTGCGGTGGAGCATCCGCAGTCATGCCTGCGGGAGGTCGAGTGGAGCCGCGGGATCAGCAGACCCTCCGCAGTCATGCCTGCGGGAGGTCCGCTGGTCCCGCGGCTCCGGTGGACCTCCCGCAGGCATGACTGCGGAAGGTCCGCCGGAGCCGGCTGCCGCCCTGCCGGCAAAATGCCGCCCCACGCACGCGCTTGGCGCGCTGGGGTCTGGAGCCGGCCCTGGTTAACAGCATGTTGTAAGTAAGACACAGGAGATAATGGTCTCGCTCAGTTCACCACTGGGGAGGCCTCAGCTGGAGTATTGTGTCCAGTTCTGGTGCCGCACTTTAGGAAAGATGTGGACAAGCTGGAGGGAAAGTCCAGAGGAAAGTGACAAAAATGATAAGAGATTTAGAAAACCTGACCTATAAAAAGTTAAAACAAAACTAGGCAGGATTAGTCCTGAGAAAAGAAGGGACCTGATAAGTCTTCAACTCTGTTAAGGGCTGTTAGAGAGGACGGGGTCAATGGTTCTCCGTGTCCACTGAAGGTAGAGCAAGTAGTAACAGGCTTAATCTGCAGCAAGGGAGATCCCAGTCTCTGTCTCATATAGAACTATCGTGAAGGTATTTTATGGAGCAGTGATGTGAGGAACCCATAGGTCTACACCTGCAAGATATTTCCCTTTAGTAGTTAGCATAAGGCTTGGAGGCCTAAGCATAAGTGAGTTACCCAACAGTAACCCTGAGCTATCGGGGAACTGAGAATATTGTGTTTAGGGGATTTGGGGTGTGGAAACCCTAGGAACAGGAACAGAAACCAGCTGTGGATATTTTATGATAGGAACATTTAGGTGAGTGCAGGGCCGCCCAGAGGATTCAGGGGGCCTGGGGTCTTTGGCGGCAGGAGGCTCCCGCCGCCGAATTGCCGCCGAAGACCTGGCACTTTGGCGGCGGGTCCTGGGGTGGAAGGACCCCCGCCGTCGAAGACCTGCCGAAGACCCGCCCCGGGACTCACCGCCGAAGTGCCGGAATGGAGCAATGTCAATTTATACCAATAGAGGATCTGGTCCCACAGGCCTGAGAGGTGACTCCTTTCATCCATACACCTGTCCATGGAGTAGCTTGATGTAAAACAAAACCTATGGTTTGAACCAGCAGAGTGAACCTGGGTTGGGAGGACCACTGGGCACTTACTTGTGGGTTGGAGTTGATCTCAGTGTAGATGGTGTTTCCTACAATTCTGCTCTGGGCATTTCCATTCTGTACAGGGGGAAAACAACAACTGGGTTATCTTAGTCATGGGGAAAAAATAAGGGATTTAATTTCCTTCCTGTCTCTTCAGTCAGAATCACTGGCTCAACTGCTGAGAGAATAAAATTCAACCACCCTTTGGGGCCAGATCCAAGGTGCAATGAAATCAACAGGAACCATTCCACCGACTTCAATGAGCTCGGAATCAGGTTGCTACAGGATGATGGACCCATGCACGACAAGCAGCGCTGGGGGACTGCAAAGAAGTCATGCCGAAAAAATTGATTAGCTTTTTAAAACACAGATACAAGATAATTGGATGGTGAGATTTCAGTAGAATTAATCTCTTTGGGGTTTCATAAGCCATTGGATACCATCTCTCCTTAAAGCTAAACTCACAAAGCCAAGACATACAGTGTGGATAGGCCACAGTGGTGCAGACTAAAAACTGACCAGTCATGGCACTCAGTCATGACAACCTTTCCACAGGCAAACATGCCCTCCAGATAGCTTGTTTGGAAGGCAGCAGCACATTTGCTTATTTGGTCAGGCCGTCAGCAATCACTCTGATAAATCTGTGGTCACCCAGAACGTCTCAGTAACAGCAGGGATAGAGCTCAGAGCAGTACAGGGCCTATGACACACAGGTGAGTTCTGATTCCAGTCAGTAGACGACAGTGGTGTATATACACATTAACTAAGTGTTACACCTCTGATTTTTATGCTGCTTTTTATACATTAAATATCTGTACTTTTATTATGAAAAACCCATTGCTCATCTGACATTAGCTCCGCTTATCCAAGAAACTCAGAGAAGTGAAACATAACAAAACAAGAAAGAAGAGACGAATACAGGGAAAGTATTTTAAGACTGCGGCAGCTCCAAATGAGTTCCAGGGGGCAGCAGGGGGATCAGAAATCAGAAAGGGAGTGGCTATGCCCAAAACTGGCCAGAAGGTGGCAGGAGGTGGTTATGAATGAATCCTGCATGCTGCTAGACATTCCATTGACCTGTCTGGAAAATATATTTCTTATTTCAGCTCTTACAACAAGCGTATTTCTATAGCACTTCTATTCTGCAGGACTGCAAAGCAATGTACACACTACACACAGGGTTTTACTTCCCCCATCCCTGCAAGGCAGCCCCCTCTGGGGTAGAACATGGCAGCTGCTTAACAGCTACACAGCAACACAAGTGTTTAGATGGGAAGTAAAGAATGCCTGTGGCATTTGAAACTTCAGAGGGAATTTAGGCAGGTAAATTATAGTCACCCCAACTGCATCCACACCCCAGGGGAAATGGCACTGGAGTGGGAATCAGGAGACTTAGGTGTCACTCCCAGCTTTGACCGTGAGCAAGTCTTTCCCCCACTTGGTGTCTCAGTTTTCCCATCCATAAGATGGGGGTAATGATCTTGACCAGACTTCATAAAGCATGTTGTGATCCACAGCTAAACAGCAGCAACAGAAGTGCTAAGTTACATATTATTACATGGGGCTTTATAGGGCATTAGCGCAGAAGTCTCTGTTTTCCCCTTGTTCTTGTGTTGAGACAGGGACGCTCAATGAAAGTGAAAGGTGACAAATTCAAAGCCAATAAAAGGAACTAGTTTTCCAGTTAACGCATAATTAGACTGTGGAACTCACTCCCACAGGATGTCATTGAGGCCAAGAAGCGAGTAAGAGTTGAAGAGGGATGGGAGACATTTATATGGAGAACAAGGATATTCAGAGTTATAAAAATTAATGCAAACAGAATTTTGGAAGGGATAAAAACCTCATTCTTCAGGGCTTAAACTAATCCCAGACTATTAGGGGTGAAAATGAGGCATTCCATGATAGCTGGTTATGCCACACCTGCCTAGAGAAGGGTTCTTCCCCCTTCCAGAGGCATCTGGTGCTGGTCACTATCACAGATGTGATACTGGACCAGAGGGGCCTGGGTCTGATCCAGTCTGGCAATTCCCATGTTCCTAGGGACGGTTTTCTAGCTGATCTGGGTGGGAAGGCTGTCAGTGATAGCGTTCTTTATGGAAAAGCAGGGCAGCGCTCCACAAGACTCACTCTCTGCTATAGATTTCAGCCTTTGCCATCATTAAGCCGGGCGAGCTGTAACAATACTGCCCTGGCCTTGTCTACAAAGGGGGAAAACAAAGGGATTCCCTCAGGACTCACTGCATTTCCTCTGGAGCGGGAGCCCTCCACTTCCTCATAGATGGTGAAGGGCGAGTCACTGTCTTTGGAGGAGCCTTTGAAGAGACAGAACAAAGCGACTTGTGCAAGAGACCCCATCGCATCCCAGTCTCAGGGTGAAAGTTACCCCAGACAAAGCCCTCTGCTCAGGGTTGCACAGGGTGTGGGCCGCTTGCCACTAACAGATCACCCTCAGCCCTGATGCTTCCCAGCCAGCCACCCACCCTGGTCCCAGTGATCTTAGCATTTCCTCTAAGACTCTTGGCCTCCTACCGCAGCATCAGGTTCCAGACTGCAGTGCAGTAAATCAGGACAAGCATTTAAAAATCTATAGACACGAGGCAGTTTCAGGGGGTTACTATGGGTTTACTGGGCCAATTTCTCATGTCTGATTCATAGATTTTCAGTCCAAAATGGAGTCAGAGGTCCAGTGTGACCATCTGGCCTGACCTCCACTGTAACAGGTGTCAGCAGGGAGGACTGATGGTGCATAGACAGCTCTCGCATGTGGCTCTCATCTTAGGGCTAGTCTACACTTACCTGCCGAGTCGACACGGTGAGTTCGACTTCTCGGAGTTTGAACTATCGCGTCTAATCTGGACGCGATAGTTCGAACTCCCCGCGCGCTCCGGTCGACTCCGGTACTCCACCACTGCAAACGGCGGTGGCGGAGTCGACCTCGGAGCCGCGGACTTCGATCCCGCGGCGTCTGGATGGGTAAGTAGTTCGAACTAGGGTACTTCGAGTTCAGCTACGCTATTCACGTAGCTGAACTTGCGTACCCTAGTTCGACCCCGCTTCTTAGTGTAGACCTCCCCTTAGTGGTTTTCATGACCTGAAAGTGACATTTCTCTACTGGTTGAGCTTCTTTTTAACCACTTACTTCGCTTTTTCCGATGCTTGCAGAGGAAGATGAGGGCAAGCGCCATGAGCAGAAGCAGCAGCCCCAGACCTGCAGCAACAATTGCCCACAGTGGGACTTTCTGAAAAAAGTCTGTAAGAGAGAAAGGTGAAAAGCCGAGCGAGCTCTCGTTACACTGCAGAATGCCAGAGCCTTTCCTGACCTTTATTCTCCACCCTACTTTATAGCATTTTTATGATGGGCTAGTTAATGGGCAGTAGATCAATTGTCATAGAGCCCAACAGACTGCTGAAAAATATTGCCAACCACTGGTATTCAATAAAATCATAAGTTAGGGTTACAAAATCCATCTTGGTTTTTTTCTTTTATTTGCCCTCTGGTTTCCAATCCTCTAGAGTTCACTTGGGTCATATTTTCAGGTTTGTCTCCCAAACCCACTGATGGCTAGAAACTTACTTTAAAAAAAAAAAAAAAGAAAACTGAGGGTCTCACCTTGTCACCTGAGTCCAGGAGTTGGAGCTTTAATGAAAATGCTTAAGGTCGTAAGACCTGCAACAAAATCACAAGAGCTTGCAACACTAGCCTATGGCCTATAACCATCTGTAACACCTTCTACAGATGTGCTCATACACATACTACTCATATCCTTAGCATGCTACTGGCCAAATGCAGCGGCAAGGCTGTCCAATCTAATCACTGGGACCCAATTCAGAGACTTTTAGCAAAAAATAAAACAAACAAACAAAAAACCACCAAAATTTTTAAATAAAAAACCCCAACAAAATAGACTTTTTGACATCAGTCTGTTTACTCACCCAAAATACTCCCTACTATGGCTTATACAGGCCAGGTTCCTCTAGGTAAGGTGACATTTTCTCATCAGCCCTACAACTCTCACTCTCTTGCTCAGCAGGAGTCAGGAGTTTTATAAAGGGTTTTCCTACCCAGAGTCCATTGCAGAGAAAGGAAGTCCCTCCCCTGTTTCTCTGGGTGATTGCCAGTTTGGCTAGCCAATCAGTTCTCTTTCCCTCACTTCTAGTTCTATAGGGACATCACCCACAATGCTTGCGACTAGAGTGGGTAACAAATGTTTCATTGAAAAGATTTCACCAAAAAATGGCATTTTTTGAAGGAAAAAAACCATAGATTTCAGTGAAATTTTATCAAAATGCTTCATTTTTCCTCCAATGTCAAAACATGTCACTTTCAGAATGAAATGTTCTGCTTTTCATTCTGAAACAAATTTCTGTTTAAAGTTGAAACGGTCAAATAGGGCACAATGTTCTCAGCTGACTGAAATGAAATGTTTTGATCGACCTAAGATGCAACTTTTAAAATTTCATTTGGGAGGGAAATTTCAATTTTGTTTTGCTTTGTTCCACTGGGGCTCTGTAGGTGTTACCTCAATTATAATTATAGCAAAGAGACACTCCCCGAAGAGCTCATAATCGAGAGAAATAATGGCAGGTCTGTTCCCTTGAACAGCACCACTAGTTTCCTGAGGTCGCCCTTCCTACTACTGAACTAGCTTAACCCTCCTTAGCCCCCCAGAGCACTGCGCCAAACCCTCCCTTCCAAACACCATACCGCGCAAGCCCCCGCCCCCCCCCAGCACCGCGCTGCCCGACGCCCCCGCCCCTCCGAGCGCCATGCCACCTGAAGTCCAATCCCCCAAGCACCGCGCTGCCCCAAGCCCCGTCCCTGAGCGCCGCACGGACAAAACAAAAAAAACCAACCCTCCAGCGCTGCCCTAACGAACCAAAAAAAAAAAAAAAAGAGTGCCACCCCTCCCCAAGGTGCCGCCCCAAGGACGTGCTTGGTCGGTTGGTGCCTGGAGCCGGCCCTGCTTACAAACCTCCAGTGATGGGGATTTCACAACCTCCCTGGAAGCCTGTTCCAGGGCTTAACTATCCTTAGAGCTAGAAAGTGTCTCCTAATATCTAACCTAAACCTCTTTTGCTGCAGATTAAGCCCATTGCTTCTTGCGCTACCTTCGATGATCACGGAGAACAATTGATCACAGTCCTCTTTATAACAGCCCTGCACATATTTAAAGACGGCTGTCAGGCCTCACATCTTTTCTCAAGACTAAACAAGCCCAGTGTGTATTTAATCTTTCCTCACAGATCAGATTGTTTAAACCTTTTGTCATTTTTGTTGCTCTCCTCTGAACCCTCTGCAGTTTGTCCCCCTCTTTCTTAAAATGTGGCGCCCAGACCTGGACACAGGATTCCAGCTGAGGCCTCACCAGTGCTTGGTAAAGTGGGACAATGACCTCTGGTGTCTTACCTATGATGCTCCTGTTAATTCACCCCAGAAAGACATTAGCCCTTTTGGTAACTGCATCACATTGTCGAAGAAAAACTAAGTTCTCGCTTTTTGTTTGGGTGCAGCAAAATCAAATACTTTATTACTTTCTCTAGTGATCACAAGAGGGAGAGAGTGTCATAGGAAACTGGGTTGCCCCTTGTCCCGGATGGATCTCTCTCAATTAGTAAACAATCATAGCAATCATTTATACCTTTGTTACAGACAATGGCTAGCAATCCTGGAGACGCTGAAGGAAAACATTTGCATTTGTTTATACATAAGCCTATTCGCTATCTTATTTGTCTTCAATACTAGAACAGAAAACAAGACTGCAGTTTACAAGGTCGTAATGACTTTTCACACAATTCACTCTGTACCACATTATCTTACAGCATATCACAGCCTAACTCCTGCTAAATTAGCTAACATACATTAAGATCCCTTCAAACCTTTATTAATTAATTCTTGGCCTCCACAACATTATTGACTCATTCAATTTGTGATCCACTGTAACCCCCAGATCCTTTTCAGTAGCACTACTCCCTAGCCAGTGGTTTTACTTGCAAACCTGTGCAGACTGCGTGTCCCTTGCACTGGGAACAGAAGATAGTCTGAGGTTTGTGGTGGTCCTTCACATGTGTTTTGACCAAAAATTGGGTTTTTTTTGTTTAAATAAAATATTTTTATCAAGAGCATCTGCTTCTGGTGGAAAATTTTGAATTTTGTGGGGGAAAAAAACCCACAAAAATAAAAAAACATGGGCTTTGGCCAAAAATGTTCAGGTTTTGACTTGTTGATGGAAAGTCTAAATGTTGTGTGGAAAATTAAGATTAAAACAATTTTGTTGTTATTTTGTGTAAATTTTCTCCATGTTCAGGGTGGGGGGGAGAAATGTTTCCCAGCAAGCTCTACCTATCCCACAATCCCTGCCTCACTTCCCAGCTGCCTCTGCCTTGTGTGACAGTAGGCAAGTCACAACACTGCTCTGTGCCTCAGTTTTCCCAGTTGTAAGATAAGGGTGAGGCTACTGCCCTCTTTTGTGAAGTGCTTGGAGATTTCCAGCTGAAACATGCTATATAAGAGCTATTAGTCAAACAGAGAACGAGCCGGAGTATTGGAAACACACCAGAACCACTGAAACCTAGACCCAGAGCCCCATGCATTGCAAATGCTAAGTTGCAGAAGACACTAAATCCAAACATTTATTCTACTGAGGACTATTTACCTGTGGCTGGGGAGTCGCACAATGGTTTGACATCTGCAGTGTCTGCGGCCCAGCTGGCTCGGTTACTAGCGTTACATCTGTAGAAGACGTCACTGCTGTCTGTATTAATCACTACGTGCAGCAGGGATTGGCTCCTAGGGAGCTGATGGTCCCTCTCAGATGGGATCCAGGACGTGCCTCGGGACCAGCTGTAGGTGACTCTGTCAGCGCCAGGCACCGAGCAGGACAGGGTAACGTTGCACTGGCCGAGTTCCGGGTGGACAGAGAGCACCGTGAGGTTTGGCTGCCGCACTCGGTCTGAAAGGAGAGACCCTGGTGAGAGATGCTGAGGAAGGCAGCTGCCGTCAGTGACACACACTAGGGGAAAATGTGATCTTTGCTACTCACCAAACACAGAGACACGGAACTTTGTGATGTCTCCACAGCCTCCTCCAATGTCAATTCTCAAGGTATAGAGGCCACCGTCTGACTTCTTAACGGGATCAATCTGCAGTGAGAGATTCTCAGGGTGGAAAGTTACTCTGTTGATAAAATGTGGAGATGACCCAAGGTCAGCGGGTTCCCCTTTATTAAATGTTACAATCCGATACCTCTCTGCTGAGTCTAGTGTCACCTCCCAGGTGATTTCTGCCCAAGGCTCCGGCAGTTTCACTGGCTGTAACTGAACCGATTCCTCTGCAGTTGCAGCCACTTCCATTTCTTTGCAACCTGGGGGGTTCAAAAATACAAAGAGCAGGTGAGTGAAGGGTTAACTGGATCCCGAGTTTGTCAGGAAAACATGGGATAAAACAGGATCACTTCCTGGCCTGGTGTAGGTGGGTGGAATTTAGTGCTGGTGAAAGGTGCTGAGCTGATCAGCCTGGAGTCCTCTATTAAACAACAGAGTGGCTGCACCCCAGGCTCCCCTGACTGGGAATGGTTGGGTCATTACACTCCTCACACCTTCTATGGGTCATCTCAATTATCACTTCCAAAAGTTTTTTTCCTCCTGCTGACGATAGCTCATCTCAATTGATTAGACTCTTCCTGTTGGTATGCATACTTCCACCTTTTCATGTTCTCTGTATGTATAAATATCTTCTGTCTGTGTGTTCCATTCTATGCATCCGAAGAAGTGACCTGTAGCCCACGAAAGCTTATGCTGAAATAAATTTGTTAGTCTCTAAGGGTATGTCTACACTACCAGAGAAGTTCGATTCTACTTAAATCGAATTTGTGGAACCGATATTACAAACTCGAACGTGTGTATCCACACTAAGGACAGTATTTCGACTTTGTGAGTCCACAGTAACGGGGCTGGCGTCGACATTGGAAGCAGTGCACTGTGGGCCGCTATCCCACAGTTCCCGCAGTCCCCGCTGCCCATTGGAATTCTGGGTAGAGCCCCCAATGCCTGCTGGGGGAAAAAATGTGTCGAGGGTGGTTTTGGGTAACTGTCATCATTCAACCGTCTCTCCCGCCCTCCCTCCCTGAAAGCGCCGGCGGGAAATCAGTTCGCGCACTTTTCTGGTGAGTGACAGCGCGGACGCCACAGCACTGCGAGCATGGAGCCCGCTGCGATCATCGCTGCACTTATGGCCGTTGTCAACTCCTCGCACCTTATCGTCCACCTCTTCCACAGTCAGCTGCTGAGAAATCGGGTGAGGAGGCTCCGGCAGCACGGTGAGGACATGAAGTCTCAGAGTGGCACAGACCTCTCAGAAAGCATGGGATCCCGCGCCGTGGAGATCATGGTGGCAATGGGTCATGTTCATGCTGTGGAACGGCGATTCTGGGCCCGGGAAACAAGCACGGACTGGTGGGACCGCCTAGTGCTGCAGGTCTGGGATGAATCACAGTGGCTGCAAAACTTCAGGATGCGTAAGGGCACTTTCCTTGAACTCTGTGAGTTGCTGTCCCCTGCCCTGAAGCGCAAGGACACCCAGATGCGAGCAGCCCTGACTGTGCAGAAGCGAGTGGCCATAGCCCTCTGGAAACTTGCAATGCCAGACAGCTACCGGTCAGTAGCGAACCACTTTGGCGTGGGCAAATCTACCGTGGGGGTTGCTGTGATGCAAGTAGCCCACGCAATCATTAAGGTACTGCTCTCAAAGGTAGTGACCCTGGGAAACGTCCAGGTCGTCATAGATGGCTTCGCCGCGATGGGATTCCCAAACTGCGGTGGGGCTATAGATGGAACTCACATCCCTATCCTGGGACCGGACCACCAGGCCAGCCAGTATTTTAACTGAAAGGGCCACTTTTCAATGGTGTTGCAAGCACTGGTGGACCATAGGGGAGGTTTTACCAACCTCAACGTCAGATGGCCGGGCAAGGTTCATGACGCGCGTGTTTTCAGGAACTCTGGTCTGTTTAGACGCCTTCAGGAAGGTAGTTTCTTCCCGGACCACAAAATAACTGTTGGGGATGTGGAGATGCCTATAGTGATCCTCGGGGACCCAGCCTACCCGCTAATGCCCTGGCTTATGAAGCCCTATACAGGTGCCATGGACAGTGACAAAGAACTCTTCAACTACCGGCTGAGCAAGTGCAGAATGGTGGTGGAGTGTGCTTTTGGACATCTCAAGGGGAGATGGAGAAGCTTACTGACTCGCTCGGATCTCAGCGAAACCAATATCCCCATTGTTATTGCAGCTTGCTGTGTGCTCCACAATCTCTGTGAGAGCAACGGGGAGACCTTTATGGCGGGATGGGAGGTTGAGGCAAATAGCCTGGCTGCTGATTACGCCCAGCCAGACAGCCGTGCGATTAGAAGAGCCCAGCGGGAAGCGCTGTGCATCCGGGAGGCTTTGAAAGTTGGGTTCCTCAGCGAGCAGGGTAACCTGTGACTATTAAGTTTGTTTACAGAGAAGCTGAACCTGCCCCTGTTTCTTTACCCAGTTACTGTTGACTATCCTCTGCAGTTACATACCCCGTTTCCCCCGATCCCCCCTTCCAACATATGTTTAAAAATAAAAGACATGGAACTTTGTTAATTAACACCGTTTTCTTTATTACTGATTTCGCGGTAAAGGGTTGAAACTGGGACGCAGACTGTGGTGGGTAGGGTGTTTAGTGATGTAAAGACTGCTTCTAAACTCGAGGAATGACAGGCTCCTGCTCCTGGAGCGGTCCGCAGTGGCGGACTGGTTGTTTCAACGGAGCCTGCCACCCCTCCTTTTCGAGACTCTGTGTGTGGGGGCTATGTAACTTTGTGGCGGGGGAGGACGGTTACAGATCAGCTGCTGCGTGGCTCTGTGATCCAGGATAAGGACCGCTGCATAAGATCTCTAACCACCCTCCCCCGCCACAAAGTCACATAGCACCCCCAAAACAGAACATGAAAACCACCTCCCAGACTGACCAGGGTGCCTAGTGACTGCACTGTGTGTGTGACCTGCTGCTGAACCTGCCCCCATGTCTGTACCCTGGTAAAGGTGACTGTCCTGTCCAATTACCAACCCCCTTCCCCCCCTTCAAACACAGTCTCCTCTAAAAGAACATGACAGAAACAGTAATTAACAGGTATTTTTTATCATCAACTAGACAGTTAGGGGATTAAACTGGGACGGGGGCTTAGGTGAGGCGGGAAGGAAAGGACTTATCAAAATTTAGGGAATGAGAGCCTTCTTGTACTTGAGCACTCTGCAGGGGTGGAGTGACAGTTTTCACGGCCCCTGCCGCCCCTCCTTCTTGTTATTTTGGGTGAGGGGGGTATGGGACTTTGTGGCGGGGGAGGGCGGTTGCAGATACAGTGCAGTGGGGCTCTGTCCTCCTGCCTCCGGTCCTGCAGAACATTCACAAGGCGCCGGAGCGTGTCCGTTTGCTCCCTCATTAGTCCAAGCAGCGTTTGAGTCGCCTGCTGGTCTTCCTGCCGCCACCTGTCCTCCCGTTCGCTGTGTGAGCGCTGGTACTGCGACATGTTCTCCCTTCACTGGGTCTGCTGGGCCACCTCGGCTCGGGAGCAGCCCATAAGTTCTGAGAACATCTCGTCCCGTGTCCTTTTCTTTCGCCGCCTAATCTGCGCCAGCCTCTGTGAGGGGGATGCCGGGGTAGGTCGGGAGACAGTCGCAGCTGTGTGATGGGAAAAAGGGAGTGAATTCCTTACAAAGATACATTTTTGCGAACAATGAACATAGTCTAGTCTGTCGCTGTGAACAAGACCATGCACAGCACCTCTCTCATGCGCACTCAGGACAAGTTCGAATTTTCGGCCTTCGCATTCAGTGCCTGGGGTCTTGCAGTGGAGATCAGACAAGCGGGGCAGGACAGCAGAATTCGTGGAGCAGGCAGACATGGTAAGCCGTAGACTTTTGGCTGCTTAAAACTTAATTTATAGCAGTGCCCTCCTGTCACGGTCAAAGCAATGCTCCTAGCGTTGGCCAGTTCCTGCTGCCGGCAATCGGGAAAGCATGAACTCTGCCCCTGTCCCGCCTCCACCGCGTGGCTGTAAACTGCCGGTTACAGTTATGTAAAGGAACAGGCAAGCAGTCCCAATACTAACATTCCCCTAATTCAAAGCAGGTCACCATGAGCGACATCACCCTGCTGAGGATCAGTGAGACAGATAAAGCCCGCATGCTGCGTGAAAGCCAGCAAAAACCAGGGCCCTATGCCGCCATGCTCTGCGAGGCAATGATACCACAGTACCTGAGGATAGCCTGGCGCGGAAAAGTGTGCTACCATGGAGGACGCAATAAGGCCGCTTTCCCCAGGAACCTCATGTGGAGGCTTTTCGATTACCTCCAGGAGAGCTTCGTGGAGATCTCCCATGAGGATTTCTGTTCTATCCCCATTCTTTTCAGATAGTTAATATTCCTGTTCTGTTAAAAATAAATGTTTACATGTTTAAAGCACTTACCGACTGATCCTTCCCCTGATTCAGGGTCCGGGTTAACGGCCGGGGAGAGTTGATAGGGGATCTCTGTGAGGGTGATGAACAGATCCTGGCTATTGGGGAAATCAGCGTTGTAAGCGCTCTCGCCTGCCTCGTTCTCCTCATCTCCTTCCTCAACTTCCCCGTCCGGGAACATCTCTGAGGAACCGGCCGTCGACACTATCCCATCCTCAGAGTCCACGGTCAGTGGTGGGGTAGTGGTGGCGGCCACACCGAGAATGGAATGCAGTGCCTCGTAGAAGCGGCATGTCTGGGGCTGGGATCCGGAGCGTCCCTTTGCCGCTTCGGTCTTCTGGTAGCCTTGTCTCAGCTCCTTGATTTTCACGCGGCACTGCATTGCATCCCGGCAGGATCCTCTCTCTGTCATGGCTTTGGAGATCTTCTCGTAGGTCTTTGCATTCCGTTTTTTGGAGCGCAGCTCCGAAAGCACAGACTCATCGCCCCACACAGCGATCAGATCCAAGACTTCCCGATCAGTCCATGCTGGGGCCCTCTTTCTATTCTGGGATTGCATGGACACCTCTGCTGGAGAGCTCTGCATCGCTGCCAGTGCTGCTGAGCTCACCACGATGTCCAAACAGGAAATGAGATTCAAACTGGCCAGACAGGAAAAGGAATTCAAATTTTCCCGGGGCTTTTCCTGTGTGGCTGGTCAGAGCATCCGAGCTCGGACTGCTGTCCAGAGCGTCAACAGAGTGGTGCACTGTGGGATAGCTCCCGGAGCTATTAGCGTCGAATTCCATTCACACCTAGCCTAATTCGACATGGCCATGTCGAATTTAGCGCTACTCCCCTCGTCGGGGAGGAGTACAGAAATCGAACTAGAGAGACCTGTATGTCGAACTAAATAGCTTTGTTGTGTGGACGGGTGCAGGGTTAATTCGATTTAACGCTGCTAAATTCGACATAACCTCCTAGTGTAGACCAGGCCTTACATTGAGACCCTGCCGGTTTGGTGTGAGAGATCACACACGCAGCACCCTCTTTTCCCATACCAAGCACCTGTTGGGTTGGCCATTTAAGAGGAGGGGCTGTACTGGCCGCGAATGCATCCCAAGTCTTCAGGGCAAATTAATCATTGTGGAAGAAAACAAGTCCTCACTCTGTGTTTGTTAGCAACAAGTCAGAGACAGTTTATTATGAGCAATTGCAAGGGAAGATTGCGGTCGGACAGGGGGGTCCCCTGGCCTTAGGCAGATCTTCCCCCTACAGGCAGTATAAGACAAGTATTTATACTTTCCCGTTACATACATCAATGGCTAACGGTTATCCTTTGTTAATACAAGCTCCCTTTAGACACAACCTTATCTCAAGGTTTCTGCTGAAACCAGCATTCCATCCTTATCAACTAAAAGCGAGGCGATAAACAGCACCTCTTACAACTCTTGCATTGTTAGGGTTAGGGTTAGGGCTGCCTTTCATTCTGTCCTTAAATTGACTGAAACATTTACCCTGCTTTTAATTCTGCTGCCACATCATTAAACGCACTTGCTTTTAAACCATGCATTATATTTACAGATACACTCACCAGAGGTGCCTCCTCCGGCTTCATGGTCCGTGAGCTTGGGTTGGGAGGGTATCGGCTCCAGGGTGATAAACAGTTCCTGGCTGTCGGGGAGAATGGTTTCTCGGCTCGCTAGCCTCCTCCTCCTCCTCCTCGTCCCTATTGTGTGAGACTGCCCCCTTGCAAGTGTCCATGCACAGGGGTAGGGTAGTGGTGGGGAGCCCCCCCTCGCATTGCATGCAGCTCATCATAGAAACCGCATGTCACACACAAAGTGCTGCAACATGACACTGAGGCAGGGGGAGGGGGAGAGACTCTGCCTGCTGGAAGCCAATGGGAGCAGCTAAATCAGGCCCAGGTGCCCAATCAACCGCTCCACACTCAGCACCCAGGAGGGGAAGGATGAAAAATCCCAGACAGTTGCACCAGCCCTGGGCAAACCCAATAGCCCCCACCCCGCCGCTTGCCTGCGGGCCGCACCGCGAGCCCACGCGGGCTGCATGCTCTGCAGGCCTGTCCCAGCCTCTGTTCTGGCTTTTCCAGGCCTTAATTGCTGCTCAGGGTTAATTAAAGCCACAGCTGTCCTGTAACGCCCTCCCGTCCAGGGCAGGGTTTGGGGACAGGTATTTTGCTACCCATAGACACATGACTTGGTGTTGGATGGGTGATTTCACTTGAGCCTTGTGCCTCCCTGCTTTAACCCACAAGACTCCTGGCTCCCAGCCCCCCTGCTCTAACCACCAGCCCCCACTGCCCTCCCAGAGCCGGGGAGAGAACCCAGGAGTCCTGGCTCCCAGCCCTCCCTGCTCTAACCACCAGCCCCCACTCCCCTCCCAGAGCCGGGGAGAGAACCCAGGAGTCCTGGCTCCCATCCCCCCCTGCTCTAACCATCAGCCCCCCTGTAACGATGCTGCCTTTTGTGGGATATTTATGAGAATATCAATTCAGGACAGATTGTTTAGAGCAGGGCAGTCACAGCCCAAGGCTGGGGTTCCTTTGCACACCAAGGGAAACCAAACCAGCCAAATGGAGATGACTTCGGTCTCACCCCTCTGGCTGACCACAAGTCACACAAGCAATTCCCTTAGACACTCCAGTTTCCCAGTATCCCCACCAGTGCCCTCGTTATGAGGACAAATGGTTATGAAAACCAAGACCCCAGTAAAAGAAAAAAGGTTCCCTCGATCCCAAAGGACCAAGGCCCAGACCCAGCTCAATATACAAATCAGATCTTACCCACAAATCACAGTTTCCAGTCCTTTAGAATCTAAAAATCTAAAGGTTTATTCATAAAAGAAAGAAATCTAGATGAGAGCTAAAACTAGTTAAAGGAATCAGCTACAGACAGTAATGGCAAAGTTCTTGGTTCAGGCTTGTAGCAGTGATGGAATAAATCAGGTTCAAATCAAGTCTCTAGAGTCCATCCACAGCTGGGATGGGTCATTCAGTCCTTTGTCTAGAGCTTCAGTTTGTAGCAATGTCTCTCCAGACGTATGAAGCAGGATTGAAGACAAGATGGAGATGAGGCAGCTGCCTTTTATAGTCTCCTCCAGGTGTAAGGACACCTCTTTGTCCTTACTGTGGAAAATGACAGCAAAATGGAGTTTGGAGTCACATGGGCAAGTCACATATCCATGCATGACTCAGATCTGTACCGACAGTAGCCAGGAAGATTTCTTATGTGGATTGGAGTCTTCCAAAGTCCATTGTGAGTTAAGTGTTTCTTGATTGGGCACTTAACTTGCAAATTCCTTTCTCAAGAAGCTGACCAAATGCTTTACCAAGGCTTCTTCAGAATTAAAACACATTGAGATACAAGTACATAGCCAATATTCATAACTGCAACTACAAAAATGATACATGCATCCAGAAAGCATAATCATAATCAGCAAATCATAACCTTTTCACAGACACCTTACACAACAATCTTTGCACAACATTTGCTGCAAATATATAACAGTGTTTGCAACAATGATCTATACAGTTACAGGTTATGTCAGTAACATCACACCCCCTCTGCTCTAACCACCAGCCCCCTCACACACCCCAGATCCAGGGATAGAACCAAGGAGTCCTGGCTCCCAGCACCCCCCTGCTTTACCCACTAGACTCCCCTCCCCTCCCAGATCCAGGGAGAGAACCCAGGAGTCCTGGCTCCCAGCCCCCCATGATGTACCCCACTAGACAGAATCAGCCATTCAGAGTGGAACCAGTCTGTGGTTTATTGCCCCCGGACAGGATCGCAGGGACAGCGTTGCCAGCGGCCGCGTGGGGCCCGTCCCCGGGGCTCGCCGGTCGGGCTCAGATGGACGTGCTGTTCTCGATTCGTTGGGGATCCAGGTAGCGGTAGGGGATGGGCAGGGATTTGTTCCTCTCTTGGATCTCCTGGGAGATCTGGGCCAGGCGCCCCTGGAAGGCCGCGATCAGCCGCTTGGGCTCCTCCTCCGTGAAGTGCTCGTCTGGGTACGTGCCCAGGGGTCTCTGCAAGGGAACGGGAGAGCGGTGAGGGACAGCGCGGAAGGGCTCCCTCGTCCGGCGCTGAGATGCAGCCACCTCTGGGGTGGGGCGGCTGGTTACACAAGGATCCCTCATGTGCCCTAGAGCGCAGGGCAGATGTTTAACAGCTGTGTAGCAACACCGGGAAGAGTTCAGGCCAGGGAGGGAAGGAGAATCCTGCGGCCGGTTGAAACAACACTGTGGAATTTATGGGTGTTTGAACGGAATCCCCCAAAGTGCAGCTGGGCCGGGACACCTGGGTTCATGCCCCGGCTCGTGGGAAATGTCAGTGGGTCCTTTATTGTTACCACAAGGGGGGGGGGGAGAACTCAGCTGAAAGGCTCATTAAAGAGACACCCCCAGCCACAGCCCAGTGCCCCCTAGCACCACCCTGGGGCCAGCCCCACCTGCCAGGGGAGAGCGCCCCCTGCCGACCCCCCCGCCCTGCCCCACAGCGCCCCCCACTGCCGGCCCCGCCTGCCAGGGGATAACACCCCCTGCTGCCCCTGCTCTGCTCCCTGCCCCACAGCGCCCCCTAGCACCACTTTGGGGCCAGCCCCGCCTGCCAGGGGAGAGCGCCCCCTGCTGAGCCCCTGCCCCATTCCCTGCCCCACAGCGCCCCCTAGCTCCCGTGTCCTCACCGAGTCCCCCGGTTCGCAGCAGAGGAGCCAGAGGACGGAAATGGCGATGCTGGTGCTGTTGACCTCCGGGATGGTGTCCAGGTAGCTCTCCAGGGAGGAGGTGCCCTTGGCCTGGGGCGGGGGGTTCCTCATGGAGGACGGGAAGTTGGGCATCCAAGCGCCGAGCTCGTACTGCGGCCCAGAGAGACCCCCCCAGTCAGAGCAGCCGGGGACCCCCCAGCCCAGCCAGGGATCCCCTCGTCACCCCGCCCAGGGGGCACCAGTACAGGGAAGGTCTGGCTCAATCAAGAGGCCTGGGCACCCGGGGCTTGGTCGGAATCTCTCCCACGGCCAACGGGTGGGAGAATCAAGGGGGAGGGGGGTTGGGCTACTGAGTGCGGCAGTGGGGGAGGGTCCTGGGGGGCTGTGGCAGGGTCCTGAGGTGTCCAGGATCTCACTGGGGTTGGGTGCTGGCTGGGGGATTGGCCGCTAGAGCAGGGTCCTGGGGATTGAGGTGTCATTGGGGTGGGGTGCAGGGTGCGGGTGTTGGTGGCGGGATCCCAGGTCCCCATGCTGGCTGCCAGGATGTCAGTGGCTGGACCACAGGGCCCCGTGTGGGGGGTGCAGGGCGGGGGTGTCGGTGGCTGCACCCAAGGGCCCTGTGGGGGGTAGGGAATGAGCCCCCCCCCCGAGTGCCCAGGCTGGCCTCTCCCTACCTGCCCGCTGTTGAGGGCGGCGTGCCGGGCCGAGCAGCAGTAGATCCACATGGTCAGGTACTTGATGACCTCGGGGATGCTCTGCAGGGATGAGGGGAAGCCTGCGGGATGGAGAACGGGTGTCACTGACCTGGCCCGGCCCTGCTCTGCGGCCTTGGGCTGGGACCCCTAGAGCCGGGTTCGATGCCTCCCTCTGCCGGAGCCTACCCCGGTGAGTCGCTCCCCTGCTCCGGGTCTCAGCTCAGCCACGCGCCATCTCCCTGCCCTGCCTGTTCCCACGGCGGGGCCGTTCCCAGTCACCCCACAGCCCCGTCCCACCACCATGATCCAGGCCACCCTGTCCCTATGGGGTTGGACACCTTGCTCCCCATCCAGGGGTCAGGACCCCTGCCTGCAGGGCCACTTGATATGAGCTGGGGTCTGTCCCCATTGACTCCAATGGAGAGACGCCCATTGACACCAGCTGGGATCCGGTCCCATTGACTCCAGCGGAGAGACGCCCATTGACACCAGCTGGGGTCTGGCCCCATTGACTCCAATGGAGAGACGCCCATTGACATCAGCTGGGATCTAGCCCCATTGACTCCAGTGGAGAGACGCCCATTGACACCAGCTGGGATCTAGCCCCATTGACTCCAGTGGAGAGACACCCATTGACACCAGCTGGGGTCTGGCCCCATTGACTCCAATGGAGAGACGCCCATTGACATCAGCTGGGATCCGGCCCCATTGACTCCAGTGGAGAGACACCCATTGACACCAGCTGGAGTCTGGCCCCATTGATGCCAATGGAAAGACGCCCACTGACCCCAGCTGGGATCTGGCCCCATTGACTCCAATGGAGAGACACCCATTGACATCAGCTGGGATCCGGCCCCATTGACTCCAATGGAGAGACGCCCATTGACACCAGCTGGAGTCTGGCCCCATTGACTCCAATGGAGAGACGCCCATTGACACCAGCTGGGATCTGGCCCCATTGATGCCAATGGGGAGATGCCCATTGACATCAGCTGGGGTCTGGCTGACAGACACGCAGTCTGGAGATGTCCCCCAGACACCCCTGCATAGAGCCCAGTGACCAGCGGCTGCAGAGCTCTGGGTTCACATGGGCCTTACCAGATGCCTCGTTCCCCAAGAAGCCTTCACGGAAGATCTCGTCTGCCCAGGCCTGCAGCTCGCAGTCGGCCAGGACGTGGGCGTCGCTGTGGTAATAGTGTCTGACGATGCCAGAGACGAAGCTGGAAAGAACAGAGATGTGTCAGCCCGGATGGGTCAGTGCAGGCCACATCGCTCCCCAGTGCACCAGCATCAGAGCCAGCATCTGCAAACAGCCCAATGGTACCATGCACCCTGGCCGTTACCTAGTGTCCCCTCCACTTTGCCCTTCCCTAGGTGTGGGAGCATGGCCTGGTGGCTAAACTACCGCCCTGACCTCCAGGTGATCCTGGATCTCATCTAAAGCAGAGCTGAACTTTTGATTTCAAATTGCACTTGCTCTTGTGGAAGTTAGTACATTAAATAAGCATTGCCATTGACACAAAACATCTTGGCTTGACTGAAACCAAGTGTTTCCATTCACCCCCAATGAGACCTTTTCCTGGAATTTGGTTTTGGGCAAAATTCCCAAAAGTTTGACTTTTCCTCTCCATTCTTGTGTATTTACAAGTTTTCATTCATTTTTCCTAAGCCAACCAATCTACCACACAAAGTAAGTGATGGGGGTTAGGATAAAGGCAAGAGGGGGATGTGACATATCTATCTTCAATGTCTACATTTCTCATAGACCTCTAATAAGTCAGCCCAAATTGTTTTGAATTTTTCATGCATTCCTTTTCTTCGCAATGCCAGCCATTCGTCAGCTGTGTGATCTGCCAGATTACCAAGCCAGGCATCAATATTTGATGGGGGTTGACTTTTCCACTGTGGTACTTTTTTAGTGCCCAAACCTGACCGTTGGCACCACACTGCCTTGTTACCAGGGAACCTCCAGGTATCAGGAATAGAATCTGTGACACACTGTACCTCAAAATAGCTCCCTGTAAAACCCATATGCATCATTCATCAGAAGGGACCATTATGATCATCTAGTCTGACCTCCTGCACAACGCAGGCCACAGAATCTCACCCACCCACCACTGTATCAAACCCCTAACCTATGTCTGAGTTACTGAAGTCCTCAAATCGTGGTTTAAAGACCTGAAGGTGCAGCGAATCCTCCAGCAAGTGACCCGTGCCCCATGCTGCACAGGAAGGCGAAAAACCTCCAGGGCCTCTGCCAATCTGCCCTGGAGGAAAATTCCTTCCCGACCCCAAATATGGCGGTCAGTTAAACCCTGAACATGTGGGCAAGACCCACCAGCCAGCACCCAGGAAAGAATTCTCTGTAGTAACTCAGATCCCAACCCATCTAACATCCCATCACAGACCACTGGGCATACTTACCTGCTGAGAATCAATGATTGCCAAATTAATTGCCAAAATTAGGCTATCCCATCCTACCATCCCCCCCATAAACTTATCAAGCTTAGTCTTGAAGCCAGATATGTCTTTTGCCCCCACTGCTCCCCTTGAAAGGCTGTTCCAGAACTTCACTCCTCTGATGGTTAGAAACCTTTGTCTAATTTCAAGTCTAAACTT
The DNA here is from genome assembly GCF_020497125.1 of Mauremys mutica. Classification (NCBI taxonomy): domain Eukaryota; kingdom Metazoa; phylum Chordata; order Testudines; family Geoemydidae; genus Mauremys; species Mauremys mutica. The sequence continues at coordinate 22,520 of NW_025422975.1, forward strand.
CCTAGTGTCCAGTTTATATCCATTTGTTCTGGTGTCCACATTGGTACTGAGCTTAAATAATTCCTCTTCCTCCTTGATATTTATCCCTCTGATCTATTTATAGAGAGCAATCGTATCTCCCCTCAGCCTTCTTTTGGTTAGGCTAAACAAGCCAAGCTCTTTCAGTCTCCTTTCCATTCCTCGAATCATCCGAGTAGCCCTTCTCTGTACCTGCTCCAGTTTGAATTCATCCTTCTTAAACATGGGAGACCAGAACTGCACACAGTATTCCAGATGAGGTCTCACCAGTGCCTTGTATAACGGTACTAACACCTCCTTATCTTTACTGGAAATACCTCGCCTGATGCATCCCAAGACCACATTAGATTTTTTAACAGCCATATCACATTGGCGGCTCATAGTCATCCTGTGATCAACCAATACTCTGAGGTCCTTCTCCTCCTCTGTTACTTCCAACTGATGCATCCCCAATTTATAACCAAAATTCTTGTTATTACTCCCTAAATGCATGACCTTGCACTTTTCACTATTAAATTTCATCCTATTACTATTACTCCAGTTTACAAGGTCATCCAGATCTTCCTGTATGATATCCCGGTCCTTCTCTGTGTTAGCAATACCTCCCAGCTTTGTGTCATCCGCAAACTTTATTAGCACATTCCCACTTTTTGTGCCAAGATCAGTAATAAAAAGATTAAATAAGATTGGTCCCAAAACCGATCCCTGATGAACTCCACTAGTAACCTCCTTCCAGCCTGACAGTTCGACCTGTTGTAGTCTCCCCTTTAACCAGTTCCTTATCCACCTTTCCATTTTCATATTGATCCCCTTCTTTTCCAATTTAGCTAATAATTCCCCATGTGGAACCGTGTCAAATGCTTACTGAAATCGAGGCAAATTAGATCCACTGCGTTTCCTTTGTCTAAAAAATCTGTTAGCTTCTCAAAGAAGGAGATCAGGTTGGTTTGGCAAGGTCTACCTTTTGTAAAACCATGTTATATTTTGTCCCAATTACCATTGACCTCAATGTTCTTCACTACTTTCTCCTTCAAAATTTTTTCCAAGACCTTGCATACTACAGATGTCAAACTAACAGGCCTATAGTTACTCAGATCACATTTTTTCCCTTTCTTAAGAATAGGAACTATGTTAGCAATTCTCCAGTCGTACGGCACAACCCCTGAGTTTACTGATTCATTAAAAATTCTTGCTAATGGGCTTGCAATTTCATGTGCCAGTTCCTTTAATATTCTTGGATGAAGATTATCTGGGCCCCCCGATTTAGTCCCACAGTGAGGGAGGGGTGGACTGGGAAACTGGCCAGGCTTCTGACCAGGGCGAGATGGTATAGTCCTGGTGTGCAAGTCTGGCCAGTACTAGCTGGTGCCCTTCTCTGTGTGAGTCATGAGTGGCTCAAGGAGCTTTCATGCAGTCTAGCTGGGTGCGTGGGGGCAGGTGTCTGAAAAAGTGCCTTTTGGGCAATTCCAGTTTTTTTTTACTCAGAATTCTTTACGTGGCAGGAAAGCCGTGTTTCCAAGCAACTCTGAGCTGGTGGGAATTTTCCACATGCCATCTGCTTCCTCGCCACCCTCTGCCCCGGCTCCTGCTCCTTACCTCTCAATGGCCGACCAGATCTTCAGCCCATCATCCCTGTAGTAGTAGTTGGGGATGCAGTCAACCCCGCGCTCGTGGATGTCATCAGGGAAGCAGAGGGAGGCGTAGGTCAGGCAGGACATACCCTTGGCCATCAGCACCTTGGTCCCCTCGATCCCCGAGCCCATGGCCTGGGAAGGGACCAGAGACAGAGCCTTCAACCTCTGAGCCAGCGGGCCAGGGGGCGGGCTAGAATGAAATACCACCATGACCTATTTCAGCGCAACCAGACAAATGACAATACGCCCCGTGACAAATGTGCCTCCCAGATGTTTCGCTTTGTGTTGTACCCCCAAAATGATCAATCCCTCACAACCTCTGGTGTTCGTCCAACCAGTTCTTAGAAACCTCCAATGCTGGAGATTCCACAACCTCTGTGCTTGCTCCAGAGTTAACTATCTTTAGAGAGAGAAAGCTTTTCGTAATATCTAACCTAAATCTCCCTTGTTGAAGATTAATCCCATTTCTTCTTCTCCTGCCTTCAGCAGGACCAGAGAACAATTGATCATCCAGCCCAAATTTCCCTGGGATGTGTCAAAAGACTCAAATCAAGATATAAATCAAGATATATCACGTCTACTGCTTCTTCCCAGCCACAAGGCCAGCAACACTGTCCAAGAAGGAAATTAGGTTGGTCTGGCATGATTTGTTCTTGGCAAATCCATGTGGGCCATTCCTTCTAACCCTATGATCCTCTGGGCACATATTGATTGTTTAATCATTTGTTCCAGCATCTTCCAGATAGATCGACTGGTTTATAATTCCCTGGATCCTCTTTGTTCTTCTTTTCGAAGGCAGATGCCGTGTTTGCCCTTCTTCAGCCCGCTGGGACCTCACCCGTCCTCCAGGAGTTCTGGAAGTTAATTGCTAACAGTACCGATGAGCTGAAAGCAGAGGTTGCGTCCGCAGAGCCGTATGGTGCAAACACCAGGACCAACTGAGATGGAGGCTGGCTCAAAGGATCTGCTCTCCAGGAGATTCCCAATGTGGTTTTCATGGTGAGACAATATGGGAAGAGAGCTTCAGGGGTTCCAGATGAGGCCTGTACCTCGGAAACAGGCACATTTTACTCCCAAGTACATGGCTCTGGGTGGGGAGTGGGGGCTAGTGGTTAGAGCTGGGAGCCAGGACTCCTGAGTTCTGTCCCCAGCTATGGGAGGTGAGTGGGATCTAATGGTTAGAGAAGAAGGGGCTGGGAGCCAGGACTCCTGGGTTGTCTCCCTGGCTCTGGGACAGGAGTGGAGGCCTAGTGGTTAGAGCAGGAGGAGCTGGGGCCCAAGGAGGGGGGATTGGGAGCCAGGACTCCTGAGTTCTCTCCCCAGATATGGAAGGGGAGCGGGGTCCAGTGCCCCTGACCGTGGGGTCCTCTCACCCTTTCGATGTTCCCTCCGCCTCCGAGTAGCAGGGTCCTGCCCACGACGTTGATGTGCAGCGTGTAGCGGGTGTGGGGCAGCAGCAGCTAGGGAGGGGAAGAGACAGGGATGGGTGAGGGCAATCAGGGAGCCACCCCCCACCCTCACCCCTGCACGTATCTGGTGGGGGGGCAAGGACCTGGCCCCTCCAAGAAACCAGCAGCAGCTCCTTCTCCCCCTTCTTCCACGAGGTCAGGAAGGTGCTGGACCGCGATGGGTAGAACACGGCCAGCGTGGGGCACGCCCAGCCTGGCACGCCAGGCACAAGCACCCGCCAGGCACACGCACGTGCAGCTGGGCACAGCTGGACGCCGGCAGCGGGGCCCATCTGGCAGGCTCCCCCTGCTGGGCTCTTCTCTCCCACACATCTGGGCACAGCTGGCTGGGGGCGGGGGGGCAGCCCGGCCCCTCTCTCACCTTGAAGAGCGGGTGGCACATGGGCAGCTGGCGCAGGGTGGCCAGGGCGAAGGCCTCGTCGATCAGGTGGGTGAGCAGCAGGTGGCTGACAGCCTCGTGCACCAGGAACTCAGCGTAGCGCAGCCAGGTCTTGGCCAGGGTCCAGTCCCACTCGGAGTCGCTGGGCAGGAAGATGGGGCTGTCAGGGCCTGGGCACTGGCTGAGCTGCGGGGGGAGAGGCACAGGAAGGGTGTGGGGGGCGGGTTGGCGCAAGCCGGGGGTGTGAATCCTGCTGCTTCCCCCAGGGGAGCCCAGGGACTGGGACCCGGGTGCCAGGATGAGGGGACATGACGGTGCAGCAAATCCAGTGTTAGGAAGAGGCGACCCACAGAGCTGGGGTGTGTGTACACACACGCAGAGCTGGAGTGTGCATATACAAGCAAGTGGGCACACGCACGCACACATAGGAGGGTGTAGGGGGATAAGGGAACCAGGACTCCTGGTTTCTCTCCCTGGCTCTGTAAGGGAAGAAGTGGGGAGGTCTAGTGGTTACAGCGGGGGGGGAGGGGCTGGGAGCCAGGACTCCTGGGTTCTCTCCCCAGCTTTGGGAGGGAACTGGGGGCTGGTGGGTTAGAGCAGGGGGAGCTGGGAGCCAGGACTCCTGGGTTCTCTCCCCGGCTCTGGGAGGGGAGTGGGGGCTGGTTGTCAGAGCAGGGGGTGCTGGGAGCCAGGACTCCTGGGTTCTCTCCCCAGCTCTGGGAGGGCAGTGGGGTCTAGTGTGTTAGAGCAGGGAGGGCTGGGAGCTAGGACTCCTGGGTTCTCTCCCTGGGCCAGTCCCTTAGACGACAATGCCCAGCCCTGGGACTGTGTAGGGATGGGGGCTGCATGGGGGCCCCGCCAGGCAGCGTGTGGGGGCCGTTACCTGAATGGCTATGGGGACGAGCTCCCCGGAGGGCTGCAGGTGCAGCAGGCAGAGGGGCGCGGCGATGTACTGCTGGTAGCCGTTGATCGTGTTGGCCGGGACGCCCTCCAGGATTTTATAGTCAGCGAGGAAGATGTTCCCTTTCTGCAAGGCACAGGGGGAGCAGAGCAGAGTGCAGGGGCCAGCACATCCCAGGGTGCAGAGTGGGGACACCGGGGAATGGGGGAAAGCTGGGATGCCAGTGCTGTGAGCTTCCCCACAGCAGTGCCCTGGGACTAGCCCCTGGAGCCGAGTGGCCAGTGCGAGCGCAGCCACTGGGGCTGGAATTGGGCCCGCTGGACACCGCTGACCCGTGGCTGCTGGTGCCCGGAGTGAAGCTGGGGAGGGAGCCGGAGCGAGAGCTCAGACCGTGACCGAGTCCCCCCCAGGGGTGTCCCTGGCGCCCCACTTACCTCCAGCTCGTCCTGCAGGCTGCAGATCTCCCCCAGGGAGGAGGCCACCATGGCCGGCGTGACGGGGAAGTTGCAGGGGAGCTCCGTGCAGCGCCGGATCACCATGGGGTGCACCCCGTTCAGGAACTGGTACCCGAAGAACGTGTCCTCTCGCCAGTGCGCCCGCACGTACTCTGGGGGGACACGGGCAGGGCAGCCGCGGGGTTAATGGGCCGGGACTCAGGGGAGCCGGGTTCGAGTCCTGCTCTGGGTGCCTGGGGCAGCTTTCAGCGTCTCTCGGGGCCATGGCCTCCCCACACTGGAGAACAGGGCTAACGGTCCAGCATGAGAGGGGGCCTGATCTAGGAGGGAGTCTGGGCAGCACCTGGCACAAGGCTGGTGGGGGGTCCCTGATCGTGGTTGGGAAGCTCTGGGCAGGGCCAGGCACAAGCAGCGCTGGGGTCTCCAGCCGCTTGCGTCACACCCGTCCCAATCACCCTGCTCTGTGAGGGGGGGCTCCAGTGGGCCCAGGCGAGCAGGGCTCGGGGTGGGGGTGGGGGGTCACCCACCTGTGACCGGGGTCTTGTTGAAGCAGAAAACCTTGTTGATGTCGTCCAGCTTCGTCCAGGAGTTGGTGCAGCTCAGGAAACCCTTCAGCCACAGCTCCAACTTCCTGGGGGGCAGAGAGACATGCGAGAGCCCCTTGGCGGGGTGAGATGGGGATGGCCCTTTCTGCCCCCGACAATAACAAATAGGGCCCCCTCTTTGCCCCCCCTCCCCCCAGAGATGCACTGGTGGCAAAGTGGAGCCACGCTCGGAGCAGCTGCCCCCTGTCAGAGCGATGGGCTCAGGCTCTCAGCACACTCAGGCAGCACGGCTGCGTTGGTGACACCCGGGTTTTCAAGCTCTTCTCCCCTACCACAAGGACTAGAGTGAGTAATATGGGATGAGGGTGTTGTGTATGTGGTTGTCATGAGTTTTGTTCCTATGGCAACTGAGTTAGATTATTAGGGGATAGCCCGGCCGGCTTCGGCCGGTTGGGTGAGCTCTGTGTCTGTAAATAAAAGGGTAGTTTTGTTAGCTGTCTGCTGTCTGGCCTCAAGTGATTGCTTCCTAAACCGGCTGCCCCCAAGGATATAACAAGGGGATGTCTGGGGATGGATAGATTGATTGATGGGTGGGGATGGAGAGAGAGAGAGAGAGAGAGAGAGAGAGAGAGAATGGATGTGTATGGGAATAGATAGAGTTAGGGTATAGAGGAGGGCTAGGGATAAGGGTTAGGGTATAGAGGAGGGTTAAGGGTTAGTCCCTGGGGCTGGGCCTTGGGGGCTGGGCTGCACACACACACATCCCTCCCGCACTGCAGGAAGGTGGATGTCTTGGGGAAGGGTCTGAGTTAAGGTTACGGAACGGCGTCAGGCTACATAGTCGGGTCAGGGCTAGGGAAGGACTATAGGGCACAGGCGGAGTGAGAGAAAGGGTATTGGATATGGGTTAGGGTAGGATTAGGGAAAGGAGATAGTATAGGGTTAGGGTTAGGGTTTGGGTTTAGTCTCTGGGAATGACCTGGGCTGGGGGGGCCGACAGTCATGCATTGACCCCGTGCTCGAGGAAGGGGGAGGTCTTGATGAAGGGTTCGGGTTACTGTGTAAGGTTAGTGTATAGGGTTACGATTAATGTACAGGCTTAGGGTTACTATACTGTGTTTTGTATAGGGATATGGTTAGTGTAGGGTTGTTTATTGGTTTAGGGTTACTCCATAGAATTGTGTATGGGGTATGGTTAGTGTATAGGGTTAAGGTGACTGGGTAGGGTTGTGATATAGGTTTAGGGTTAGTGTATAGGGTTAGGGTTAGTGTACAGCAGGGGTAGGCAACCTATGGCACGTGTGCCGAAGACGGCACTCGAGCTGATTTTCAGTGGCACTCTCACTGCCTGGGTCCTGGCCACCGGTCCGGGGGGGGGGCTCTGCATTTTAATTTAATTTTAAATGAAGCTTCTTAAACATTTTAAAAACCTTATTTACTTTACATACAACAATAGTTTAGTTCTATATTATAGACTTATAGAAAGAGACCTTCTAAAAACGTTAAAATGTATTACCAGCACACAAAACCTTAAATTATAGTGAATAAATGAAGACTCGGCACAGCACTGCTGAAAGGTTGCTGACCCCTGGTGTATAGGCTTAGGGTTACTGTGTAGGGTTGTGTATATGGCTTGGTTAGTGTACAGGGTTAGGATTACTCTATAGGGTTGTGCACAGGGTTAGGGTTAGTGTACAGGGTCGGGTACAGGGTTAGGGTTAGTGTACAGGGTTAGGATTAGTGTACAGGGTCGGGTACAGGGTTAGGATTAGTGTACAGGGTTAGGGTTAGTGTACAGGGTTGGATACAGGGTTAGGATTAGTGTACAGGGTTAGGGTTAGTGTACAGGGTTGGGTACAGGGTTAGGATTAGTGTACAGGGTTAGGGTTAGTGTACAGGGTTGTGTACAGGGTCAGGGTTAGTGTACAGGGTTGGGTACAGGGTTAGGATTAGTGTACAGGGTTAGGGTTAGTGTACAGGGTTGGGTACAGGGTTAGGATTAGTGTACAGGGTTAGGGTTAGTGTACAGGGTTGGATACAGGGTTAGGGTTAGTGTACAGGGCTGTGTACAGGGTTAGGGTTACTGTACAGGGTTGTGTACAGGGTTAGGGTTAGTGTGCAGCGTTGTTTATCATACTGGGTTCCTGTACATAGTTGTGTACAGGATTAGGGTTACTGTACTGGGTTGGGTACAGGGTTAGGATTAGTGTACAGGGTTGGGCACAGGGTTAGAGTTAGTGTACAGGGTTGGGCACAGGGTTAGGGTTAGTGTACAGGGTTAGGGTTAGTGTACAGGGTTGGGTACAGGGTTAGGGTTAGTGTACAGGGTTGGGTACAGGGTTAGGGTTAGTGTACAGGGTTATGGTTACTGTACAGGGTTGGGTACAGGGTTACGATTACGGTAGGGGGTTGGGGGTAGTTTCTAGGGGCAGGCCTAGCGGCCGGTCGCTGGGAACACATCTGGGCCGTGGGGAAGCTGCACTCACGCGTTCCCCGCGCGCAGCAGGAAGTTGGTGCTCTTGGTTAAGGAGTACGTGGAGTTAGAGTCCAGATCACTGATGTTGTCCACGTCCAGGCACCGGGGCAGTCCAGGAACAAACTCCTTCCACCTGGGCAGGGAGAGACGGCAGGAGATGTTACTCCTGGCCTGCTGCTGCCCCAACAATCACTCAGCCGCAGTCCTGGGCCCACCTGTTTTGTGGTTTCTACCACCAACTCCATCCCTGGGACCCTGCACAGCCCTGAGGATCTCCCTCAACCCCCACCGGGTTCTCACTCACCCATAGCACTCGCGTCGGTGCGTCAGCTCAGCCTGCCGCTGCTCCAGCAGCAATGGGAAATCGGCATCATCGCAAACCATCTGGCCTGGGGGAGAGGAGAGAACGTGAGAGAGATGTGTATGGGATAGATAGATAGATAGATAGATAGATAGATAGATAGATAGATAGATAGATAGATAGATAGAAGGGTTTGTACGGGGATGGATAGACAGAGGGGGTGTATCGAGATGGATAGATAGAGCGGTGTAGATGGGGATGGACAGATAGAGGGATTGTACAGGGATGGATAGATAGAGGGGATGCATGGGGATAAATAGATAGAAAAGTATGTACGGGGCTGGATAGATGGGGGTGTGTACAGGGATGGCTAGATATGGGTGAGTATACGGGGTTTGATAACAGAAGGGCATGTATGGGGATAGATAGATAAAGGGGGTGTATCAGGATTGTAGATGGAGGGGGTGTACGGGGATGGCTAGATAGAGAGGTGTGTATGGGTTCGATATATGGGGTGTGTGTACGGGGTTGGATAGGTAGAGGGGGTATATGTGTATGGATAGATAGGAGGAGGACGGGGTTGGATAGACAGAAAGGTGTGTACAGGGATGGATAAATAGAGGGGGTGTAGAGGGATGGATAAATACCGGGAGTGTGTGGGTATTGATGGATAGCTAGAGGGTGTGTACAAGGATGGATAGATGGGGTGTGAACGGGGATGGATAGATAGAGGGGTGGACGGGGTTGGATAGACAGAAGGTGTGTACAGGGATGGATAGATAGAGGGGATGTACAGGGATTGCTAGATAGAGGAGATGTATGGGGATGGATAGATAGAGGGGTGTGGATGGGGATGGATAGGCAGAGGGGGTGTATGGGGATATATAGGTAGAGGGGTGTGGGTGTGGATGGGGATGGATGGATGGAGTGGTATGGACATGGATGCATAGATAGAGGGGGTGCATGGGGATGGATAAATGGACTGGGTGTATGGGGAGGGATGGATAGCTAGAGGGGGTTCATTGAGAGGGATAGATACAGGGATGGATAGACAGAGGGGGTGTATGGGGATGGATGGGTAGATAGAGAGGTGTGTATGAGGATAGATAGATAGAGGGGTATAGACAGGAATGGATAAATAAAGGGGTTATATGGGGACGGATAAATATAGGGGGTGTACGGGGATGGACAGATAGAAGGGACGTATGGGGATGAATACACAGAGGGGCGTGTACGGGGAGGGATACATAGAGGGCATGTATGGAGATGGAGAGATAGAGGGGTGGACATGGCTGGATAGACAGAAGGGTGTGTACGGGGTTGTATAGATAGAGGGGTGTGTACGGGGATGGATAGGTAGAGGGGTGTGTATGGGGATGGATGGATAGGGGGATGTATGGGGATGGAAAGAGAGATGGATGTGGACGGGGATGAATGGATAGAAGGATGTGGACGGGGATGGATAGATACAGGAGGTGTATGGGGATGGATAGACAGGGGTGTGTGGGGGATGGATACATAGAGGGGTTTGGAGGGGGATGGATAGACAGAAAGTTGTGTATGGGGATGGATAGATACAGGAGGTATATGGGGATGGATAGACAGGGGTGTGTGGGGGATGGATACATAGAGGGGTTTGGAGGGGGATGGATAGACAGAAGGTTGTGTATGGGGATGGATAGATAAATGAGGTGTATGGGGACGGATCAACAAAAGGCTGTTTTCAGGGAAGGATAGAGAGAGAGAGTGTATGGGGTTGGCTAGATTAATGGGTGTGTACGGGGATGGATAGATACAGAAGTAGTATGAGGATGGATGGATAGATACAGGGGTGTGTACGGGGATGGATAGATAGAGGGGTGGATGGGGTTGGATAGACAGAGGTGTGTACAGGAATACATAGATACAGGGGTGTGTACAGGGATGAAATAATAGAGGGGGTAAATGGGGATGGTAGCTAGAGCAGGTGTACGGGGATGGATAAATAGAGGGGGTGTATAGGGATGGATGGAAAGATAGAGGGGGGTGTTTGCTGGGATAAATAGCTAGCTACTAAATTAAAGGAAATATCCTATCTCCTAGGACTGGAAGGGACCTTGAGAAGTCATTGAGTCCAGCCCCTGCCTTCACTAGCAGGACCAAGTACTGATTGTGCCCCAGCTGCCTAAGTGGCCTCCTCAAGGATTGAACTCACAACTGTGAGACTAGCAAACCAATGCTCAAACCACTGAGCTATCCCTCTCCCCTACCTATGAGCCCAAGTGGCCCCAGGTTGGCCCCCATGTGCCTTCCCCCAGCCCGCAGCCCCCTACCTTTGCCCTCCCGCAGCTCCAGCGTGCGGTAGCCCTCGACCCACTGGTAGCAGGGGAAGCGGTAGGTCTGGCCGTGGGGGGAGACGACCTCCACGAAGCTGCAGTACCAGCTGTCGGTGGGGTAGAAGGAGTAGGGCTCCTTGTGGAGCCGCACCAGGACGATGTCCCCCAGCCAGCGCCGGCAGCACAGCTTGAACTCCTCCACCTGCAGCGGGGTGAGAGAAGAACCAGAGCATGAGGGTGTGACTCAGGGATTAATCCAGCAGCATCTGTCTCCACACCCCCCCCCCACCCACAAATAAAATACTTGTTGGCCTCCTGTGCCTCCATGGTGTGAAAGTCTCCAAGGAAACACAGCTCGGCCAGGGCACTGTTGCAACTACTGTTCTACTCAGCACCTGCCTTTCATTAGCCTGGAGGGAAAGGCCAAGGTTTTCCGATTTCACTACAGCTTGAGGTAGCTCAGCATAGCCGAGCCGTGTATAGGAGAAGGGCCCAATCCCTTTAAAGCTTTTGTGATCCCTCTAGCGGTGCCCACCGTGTTTTAGAAGCTGCCAGAAACGGGCCAGAGCAGCCGTGTGCCTCTAAACTTGGCCTCAGTTAAAGCGAAGGCTGATATCCTGCCCCCGCCCATCCAAGCCCTCTACCGTGAGCTCAGCCCACCCCATCCATGCCTTGCGGTTTAATGAGAGGCGCACCCCATGTGAGGTTGCACTCCCTATGTTTTATAAAAATATTTTTTATAAGTGTGGATATGATGTAACTGGAATATTCTTTATGCGAAAGGTCTCTGGTAGGGTATCATTACAAAGCTTATAATCTACTGCATGTGGTCATCCTATTTGTATGAATGTATCAGTCTTGTATCTGAAACTAGGAATATGAAATATAACTCTGAGGTCCTATTGTCATTATGCAAAGTGTGGGCCGTTAATGGTGGTTTGGAATCTGGATGGCTCCTATTGACTAGGACAATTGGTTGTAAATGGCTCTCTTTACTCATAAGCCTTCCTGGATACGTGTACGCCAGCAAGTGGGTGATCATGTCACCTGAACTGGAATCCATAGTAAACCTGGCGCTTTTCCATTTAGAAGGAGGGGTGGAGACCCAGAAAGACCAAAGCTATAAAAGGGGGTGGAAGAGAACAAAGGGGGGCTGCCAGTCATGAGAAATCCTCAAGTTACCACCTGAGCTGGAACTAACAAGGGCTGTACCAGGAGACAGCATTGGGCCCAGACTAGGAAGGAGTCTAGTCTGGGAAAGAACATCTCTGAGGGTGAGATTTACCTGTATTCAGTTTCTTAATGCATTAGGCTTAGACGTGCGGGTTTTGTTTTATTTTGCTTGGTAAACTTACTTTGTTCTGGCTGTTATTACTTGAAACCACTTAAATCCTCCTTTTATACTTAATAAAATCACTTTTGTTTAGTAACTAACCCAGAGTAAGTGATTAATACCCGGGGGAGCAAACAGCTGTGCATCTCTCTCATACAGGGCGGACAATTTATGAGTTTACCCTGCAGCCAGCGTAAAATGGATTTATTTGGATCCCATTGGGAGCTGGAGACAGGAGCACTTGCTGAGCTGTTTTCAGTTAAGTCTGCAGCTTTTGGGGATGTGGTTCAGTGTTTGCTCCAGGCTAATGTGTCTGGAGTCCTAAGCTGGCAGGGAAAATGGGCTCAGAAGTAATTTCAGCACATCAGGTAACAGTCCCAAGGGGGTCTCTGTGACCAAACCCATCACACCCCACTCACCAGGGCCCCACCAGGGCCCCAGAATTGAACCCCAGGCTTCCAGGTCCTTGGGCACCCTCCTGAGCCTTGAACCTACAGCCCCAGGGCAGCAGCGGCCCAGGCCCCTGATGGGCTGCGCTGGCCATGCTCTCTGTGGGTACCCAGACTGTAAAGACCCCAAGAGACAGAGGAAGCTGGCTGAGCCACAGACTGATGCCTGATGCCTCACCCAGCCCTGCCCCACGGCTTCACCCGGCCCTGCCCCACTGCTTCACCTGATCTCCACCCAACCGGCTGGCCCGGCCCCATGCACCAGATCTTCCAGCCCTCCATGAAAATTCCAAACATCACCCCGGATGTCTCTGATACCAATTGACATCCCGGCTAGTCAACCCCTTGAGTCTTTCTCTAGCCTCCCCTCCCTTAGCCTGCCCTGTCCCCTGGGCATTACAGTCCCTGTGAACTGTTCCCCTGTGATCTCCAGCCCCTGGTGCTGGCTACTCACCAAAACACCAGGCCTGCCACCCCAAAGGAGAAGCAGCTCGGGGCTGGCACTGCACTTAACGCTGCTGTGGTGAGATCTAGTGCTTGCAAAAAGTAGATGGAGTTCGTTTTCCGAATAGATGCAGATCGTAAGTCCTGGTGTTGCCCTCTAGGGCCTACCGTGAAACATATCAGTGGCAGTTCGGCAGCTTCTCTTCTGTCTCTTTAGACACCAGGCTGTGACTCCCCCAAGGAATACAGCAACTTCTGCTGAGCTGTTTGCAGGCTGGTGAGCAGAGCGGATGGCCCTTGGGACGGCGAGTGGAGCGGAACTGAGCTGAGCCATTTGCGGGATGGCGAGTGGAGTGGAGCGGAGCGGATGGCCCATGTGACGGTGAGCGGAGTGGAGTGGAGCAGAGCAGAGCAGTTTGCAGGCTGGCTGGAGTGGCCCGCAGGATGGCGAGTGGAGCGGAGTCGAGTGGAGCAGTTCGTGGGACGGCGGGAGCAGCTCACAGGACGGCTGGTGGAGTGGTGTGGCTCGTGGTGAAGGCTGCAGCAGAACCCCACGGAGAGGCGGGGCAGTCGGCCTTGGACCACGTAAGGTGCCCCTTAACACTCTGTGTGCCCCGTTCGCCCCTCCACCCAGCTGGCGGGGGCGGAGGGGGGTAGAACTCTGCAGATAAACTTTTGAACTCTGGGGCTGCACTGACCAGGGACAGAGACTTTTGGGTTGTTGGACTTTTGCGGGGATTTTCGGGTTGCTGGACTCAAGGGACTCTTGGGGTGTTGGACTTTGGGA
>NW_025422976.1:0-9510 GCF_020497125.1 Mauremys mutica
TTTTGGGGTGATCTTTTGGGTGGTTGGACTTAAGACCCTGAGGGGAAAAGGACACTGCCAAACTAGCTTGGGGGTGGGCCTTTTGCTCATGGTTTGTGTTATGAATCCTGTTTGTGGTGTTTCCCCAACATAATGCCGGATTGTTTCCCTCCTTTATTAAAAAGATTTTGCTACACTCAGACTCCGTGCTTGCGAGAGGGGAAGTATCGCCTCCCAGAGGCACCCGGGGGGTGGTATGTAATTGTCCCAGGTCACTGGGTGGGGGCTTGAGACGGTTTTGCGTTGCGTTATAGAAACTGAACCCAGCCCTTGTTGCTGCCAACTCAGACAGGCAGAAGGGTTACATGCATTTGCCTGTGACTATCCAGTGGACTCATAATACGGACAACAGCACATGAAACTGGCAGGAGCAGCTCACTGCCACTGCCAACAACTGGACAGATTTAAAATATACACTTCCAGAATGGTGTTAAAAGAGCTTGACCCTGTCACAGGAGGAGAAGCAGTTCTGGTGGTGGCCTGGATGTTGGACTATATTACAATGATCAGGGCTCCCGATGTTACTGTGGATTATTATGGCGATTGGCCTGTTGTTAATTAGGCTAATTTTGCAATGTCTACTGCAGTGGGTAAGGGGGGCACAGACCCACAAGGTACAACCACTAATTATCATGGAAGAGTGTTGTACAGACAAACTCATACAGGATTGTCTTAGGGGTCAAGACAAAGTTGCCACATTTATTATGGATCTGTAACTATTAGTAAATACTTCAATGCTTATACACATACGCTCACACCCCCCCGCAAAATGTTCTGCAGCTGCCGGATAGTTACCGGTCCTGATTGTAGCTTGAGTTCGCAGCTTGGGATCGTAGCTCGTGGCAGCTCACTGGCCAGGAAAGCTGAGCACGAGGAGGAGCTGGGTCTCTGTCGGGCGCGCACCGATGCTCCTTGATGTTGATAGCAGAACGTTACCCAAAGTCTCTCATCTCACCCTTCCTTTTTATAGGCTTTTAGTTCGGATTCAAAGTCTCTAGGTCTCGCTGTGTCACGCCGCCTCTGGGTCTGGTGCTTGATCACCCGTCAATTGCAGGCGTGACTGTCAGCCTGGGGCCTGGCTTTGATTTTTTTTCTGTTGTTTCTTTCGTCCTTTTCTTTTTAGGGTGGATGCTTCTTGCTTTGTTTAGGGCTTTTGTCTAGTTCTTCAGCCGTTGGTATTTGAACTTTATTTTATCAGGACGGGCTGGTGCTGGAGGTTGATTCTGTCACCCATACATACCTCATTCACACATCTCAACTAGACTAATAAAATTACAGTCTGGCTTGCAACAATGGAGGCTGCAGCACAAGCCTTCTACAAAATGGAGTAAGCATTTTAAAATGGGTTTTGCACAGAAGTTACAATGTAGGCAAAATGGCAAGTGTAATGAAATGGTGAACAGAAGTTGTACTGTAAGTAAAATGGCAAGTGTAATGAAATGGTGAACAGGAGTTACAATGATACCGTGAATAACTAAAAACAATTTCATTCACATCGGTTCTACAAGAGGCCCTCCGCCACAGTGTGACAGATAACGTGGACCCAACCTCTCGGGCACACCATGATGGGGCGTCTGGCACACTCGTTGGAGTATGGATGTCCGCACGAGGGGAGGTGCAGGGCACAGGGGGCAGGGGGGTAAATGGAGCATCAGCACATTCCACATTGATGCCTGGCCCTATCAGGAAATGTGTTGCCATATGTCCTAGGCTTTTCCCAGGATACCTGGGCCAGCGGATCCCAGAAGAAAAGAAAGAGAAGGGGGTGGAGTGTGAGGATACAGGCTTGTTTGTCAGCCTGAAATAGAATTTAGGGGGTGACTTTTTTATCCTTATGCTAATAGGTGGGAAGGAAAGAAAGACACGGCGTGTTACATCTGCCCACAGCCAGATGGGGTGATAAGAGATGGAACTAAACTGTTACAGGACGTGGCGGGAGTGTAATCTACGAGCATACACTGGATGGCTGCCTGACTCCTCTTTCCAGCCAAGATCAAGCAACCAGTTAGGAGGGGCAAGGAGGGATGGGGGGAGGCATATGACACACTGAAAACCGGAGAAGAGCCTGGTTTTCCCCAGGACACAACCTCGCTCCTTACCCCTCTGTAGTGGTGCACGTGGCACAGGGGGTGGGGCAGAAGCCGCCAGGGAGGCTGTGGAAACCTGCAGCTAATTAGGGTGAGGCTTGTTAGGAGCCGGATAGGAGGCAGCTGCTGGGGCAGAGAAGATATAAGGAGCGGCTGAGCAGAGCGGATGGGAGTCTCTCCCCAACAAGCCAGGGAGGAGGACTGGCTCCCAGGGAGAGCACTGGAGACAGAGCAGGATCAGGCTCGGCTGGGCAGGGAGGCTGCAGCTAGAGGGTCTCTGGGTCGGGTGGGCCTGGGTCCCCCCCTTGCACTGCACCTGGCCACAGAGGAGCGGGGCCGATACAGGCTGCAACTTGCCCCTGCAGCGAGGGGCCAGGCTTTGGGGGTGTGGTTGGCCCCTGCGGTGGGTGCGAGCCACAGGACGGCCGTGACCCCCGGAAGAGGGGTGAGGAAGAAGTAGGGGGCACTGCCGGGGGGCAGCATCCCAAAGAGAACCCCGCTGAGCGGGGGAGCAACGTGGGTCTGAAACAGTGGAGTGGAGCAGACAACGGGCAGGACACGCCCTGCAGAGGGCGCTCCGGAGCTGGACGGAGCTAATCCCCGGAGCAACCAGCAGGTGGTGAGTCCTCCGCACCGTTACACCCTCCCAAGGGGTACAGAAGCGGTGGGACAAAGACCCCAGACCCACGCCCCTCCGAACGGAACATGACCTTAAGCGGTGGGAGCAGGGGCGGGCACGGCTGGTATATTTGGGGCTGATGAGGAGGAGGGAGGAGAAATGGGGAACAGGGACACAGGCCGGGCTCTGCAGCGTCAGAGCTGGGAACAGAGCCCTGGGAAATAGACTCTGCCGGCGTGTCGCGCGATGGGTGTTTGCTTGGAACTAAGCCCAATAAACATAACACTGCCTGCACTTGGGACTTCTGCTTTCTGTCCGTGTGGCAAGAACCGGGGTGCGGGGGGGGAGGTGAAGGGAAAGCCCCCTAACATGCACCATCCTGCAGCGTCCCTCCCAAGCCATCCTGAGTTTGTTTTACAAATCATGAGATTTAAAAAAAAGCAGTAACTCGCGTGCTTTGCATTTTTGAGGCATTTCTACAGCTAGTCTATTTTAGGTACTTATCTGGCACCCACCACTGCTGTATGGAGGCACCTTGAATCTTTAACACCTTTACCCTCCCAGCACTTTTGTGAAGTAGTACAGCGCTGTTATCCCCATTATATAGATGGGAAAACTGAGTCACAGAAAGGCTTTCACACAGTGAGACTGCGGTAGCACAGGGAATATAGATCCAGGATCTATCAGAGCCCTGGCAACTACTCTAACCACTGGACCATCTTCCCCACGTAGTATAATGAGGACATGGAATTGCCAGAACTGAAAAATCCATTCTAACAAAGTTGGGGTGGGGGGGAATTCATTTCTGGTCAAACCGAAAAAATGAAATTTTTGGTGAATCAAAAGGTCAGGGGACATCATTTCAGTTTGAACAAAATATTTCATTCGACCAGAAACAAAATGTTTTGTTTTTTTTTTAATTGGAGATATACCAAACTCCTAGAACTGGAAGGGACCTTGAAAGGTCATCGAGTCCAGCCTCTTGCCTTCACTAGCAGGACCAATTTTTGTCCCAGATCCCTAAGTGGCCCCTTCAAGGATTGAACTTACAACCAGGGGTTTAGCAGGCCAATGCTCAAACCACTGAGCTATCCCTCCCTTTTGATTACAAGCATTTTTTTAAATGTTTTAAACAAAATGAAACATAAAAGCAATGCTCATTGCCTAGAAAAATTGAACACTTTCATTTTGAAAATGAGAAGAAGGAAACATTATGATTTTTTTATTTTGGAACTCAAACAGTTCAGTGGAATCAGTGCAAATTTGTGCAAGGTCATGCCAAATAGCCATCTTTCACCATAAAAAAATTACAGTTGAAAATTTGCACCCTTTCTCCTCTCTAGCATAAGCAGTAACATTCTCACAATAAAAGTTGCCAGTCTCCTGTCATAGTCACATGACTCCAAGCACTGGCGATTTTAAAAAATCACCAACTATTTGGAGATCTTTTAAGCTGCACTTCGTTCAGGTTTTCTATGCAACCACAAGGACTAGAAACTTCAATATTTTTTCAGATGAATGCAGAGTCACCTAGTGTAACCTCATGACTCCAGAAGCTGGGATTGATGATCAAACAGCCCCAATTCATGAGTATTGGCAAACCTCCCCCCCCCACTTTCTACTGGGAGGTTCTGTCCCCAGATCCTGTCTCCGTTCTATTAGTACTCACCGCCCCGGGGTTGAAGTCCTTCCCCCAGTTGTCGAGGGGCTTCTTGTCGCTCTCCTCGTGCGTCCCCACCAGGGTGATGGAGATGGAGCTGAAGGTCCCCGCTAGCAGGAAGTTCCCCGTGGTGACACGGACTTTGTAGGTGCCCATCGTAGTTGGTGAGGCAGGGAGGAGCGTATCTGGCAGGATCCCTTGTCTGGCTGGCCGTCCTTGCCGGAGATCCGGGGTTATCTCCCAGTCCTGCCCCGCTGCTGGTTTTTATGCTGCCCTCATTAAGCAATTGGTGATGTGAGTGGCGAGTTCTTCCAGGGATCAGCCACTCCCAGTCCAGGGGGTTGGACACAGGCATAGGGCGGTGAGGCTGACTTGGCTAATTTTCATTTCCAATCAATGCTTTAAGGAGGCCTCCGCTCGCTGCCCGCACAGGGTGATAAAACAAAGCGGTGACAGCCCAGGTGTTGGACTAGATTGATAACAGGTATATTTCTGATATGGGAAATGTAAGAAAGAATGACTCCACAGCAGACCCCAGGATTTGGAGTGACCATTAGCAAGAAATATGTCTCTCAGCCGGCTCTCTCAGCCTGCTGGGTTTGTGCTAATTGAAACAGGCCCGCCAGTTTGCAAGGTCTGTGCTAATTGCAGAAAAACATCCAGAGACAAAGCGTTTGCTGGTACTGTAGAACTTTGTTTTCCTGAACTGTGGAATAAGATGTGTGAACTCCCCACTCTTCCATGCTTATCTTGTTCATTTCCTTTTGATAGAACAAGTGGGATGAATAGACTTATTGAAATCTGCCATGTCCCACTGATTTTTGAATGGTTTTGTTAAAGGATGGGTAGGTGATTAAAATGCAGATGTGACAGGATATATGTTGGAGCGTGAGTGTGATTGTATGTATGTGATGGAGTAGGGACTGTTTGTGTGGTTGATAGGTGAGAGCCAGGTATTCAGCTGTAACATGAACCTGGCCTGGGGGAGGGGAGGTCGTCACCTCTGGCTGGGGCGAGACAAAGGGAAGGGTGGAGTGGAGTCAGTCTTCAGTTTGGGAGCTGGGTGGTGGGTTTTCAGGGGATCCTAGGCTGGGATCCAAGCACCCTGAACCCCCCAGAAAGGCCAGATTGAGGGGTCCTGGCTCTGAACACGAGCTGGGCTGTATCCTGTGTTCCTGTTGTTCAATAAACCTTCTGTTTTACTGGCTGGCTGAGAGTCACTGTGAGTCCAGGAAGAGGGGTGCAGGACCGGACTCCCCCACACTCCGTGACAAATGGTGGCAGCGGTGGGATCTACTGCACCCCGTGGACGGCGCTTCCTGCAGTAAGTGACTGGGGAGCAGTAAAACGAAGGGGCGATTGCAGGGTGATTAACCCCTAGCAGAGTGTGACCAGAGCGCAGGACTTTGCAGTAACAGGGTCACCCAGGGGATCACAGCGAGCGATCCCAGGGGCGGAGGAGTCTGCAGCTCGACCCTGGCAAAGAGGTGGTGACCTGAAGGACTGGCACACTAGGGGTCCCCCTGGAACCCGTGGGGAGCGGCGAGCACCCCGGCCTGTGAGCGGCCAGCAGGAAGATGTATGCCAAGAAGCGCAAGTGCGACCTGGTGGAGCAGTGCAAGCAGAGGGGGCTGCACTGTGGGAAGCTCACCAAGGCCCAGCTGATTGCCCGGCTGGAGGAGGGAGATCGCAGGAATGAACCGATCCCTGTCTCTGAGGGAAGCAGCCGGGCAGATGCAGCGCAGGCACCAGTGTCTGTCCCCGCTGGGAGTGGTCAGCCAGCCGCTGAGGGCTCCCCGAGACCTCCCACCCTTAGGCCTAGGGGGAGGGGGAGGAGGAGCCCAGCTACCGAGGGCACCGTGACCCCCCCGGCCAGCAGGGGATCGGCCCGGCGAAGCTCACCCCCCAGCCGGGGATCGTCCCAGCGACGCTCGGCCTCCGTGGAGCGCAGGCGGCTGGACTTGGAGAGAGAGATACAACTGAGAGAGCTGGAGGAGCGTAAGGAACAGAGGGAATATGAGGAGAGACAAAGCCAGCGTGAGCTGGAGGAGAAGCAGAACCAGCGTAAACACGAGGAGACCCAGCGCCAGCAGGAGCGGGAGGAGAAGGAGAAGCAACGCGAATACGAGGAGAGGGAGAAGGAGAAGCAGCGCAGACATGAGCTGGCCCTGGCCCAGCTGAGCAACAGTAAGGCCCCGGCTGCGGTGAGTGAGGGGGGGCCCAAGCCTACAAAGAGCTTCAATAAGAGCTTCCTGGCCCGGCGTAAGGAGGGGGAGGACATAGACACCTTCCTGACGGCCTTTGAGAATGCCTGCGAGCTGCACAAGGTTGACCCTGCAGACAGGATCCAGTTCCTCACCCCCTTACTGGACTCCACTGCCGTGGAGGTATACAGCCGAATGAAAGGCCTCCAACAACTTCAGCTGGCACCTTGCAGAGGAGGGTCCCAGGCCATCAGTTGCCAGGAGACAGGGTGTTGGCCATTCTCTGTGCAGACAACCTCATACTGGACCTCTGCAACAATCACACACCCTTATCACAGCACCGAGATACTTAAGAAAGGCATAGGGGAAACTGAGGCACCCACACAGTATTCAGAGAGCATTAAGAACAAACATTAAGAACATTCCCACTCATACACAACCCCAACTAAATCATCCCAGCCAGGGCTTTGTCAAGCTGGGCCTTAAAAACCTCTAAGGCTGGAGATTCCACCACCTCCCTAGGGAACCCATTCCAGTGCTTCACCACCCTCTAAGTGAATAAGTTTTTCCTAATATCCAACCTAAACCTCCCCCACTGCAACTTGAGACCATTACTTCTTGCTCTGTCATCTGGTACCACTGAGAACAGTCTAGATCCATCCTCTTTGGAACCCCCTTTCAAGTAGTTGAAAGCAGCGATCAAATCCCCCCTCACTCTTCTCTTCTGCAGACTAAACAATCCCAGTTCCCTCAGGATCTCCTCATAAATCCAGCCCCCTAATCATTTTTGTTGCCCTCTTCTGGACTCTTTCCAATTTTTCCACATCCTTCTTGTAGTGTGGGGCCCAAAATTGGACACAGTGCTCCAGATGAGGCCTCTCACCAATGTCGAATAGAGGGCAATGATCACATCCCTCAATCTGCTGGCAATGCCTCTACTTATACAGCCTCAAATGCCATTAGCCTTCTTGGCAACAAGGGCACACTGTTGACTCATATCCAGCTTCTAGTCCATGTAACCCCTAGGTCTTTTTCTGCAGAACTGCTGCCTAGCCAGTCGGTCTCTAGTCTGTAGCAGTGCCTGGGATTCTTCCATCCTAAGTGCAGGACTCTGCACTTGTCCTTCTTGAACCTTATCAGATTTCTTTTGGCCCAATCATCTAATTTGTCTAGGTCCCTCTGTATCCTATCCCTACCCTCCAGCGTATCTGCCACTCCTCCCAGTTTAGTGTCATCTGCAAACTTGCTGAGGGTGCAGCCCACGCCATCCTCCAGATCATTAATGAAGATATTGAACAAAACCGGTCCCAGGGCCGACCCTTGGGGCACTCTGCTCGATATTGGCTGCCAACTAGACATGGAGCCGTTGATCACTACCCGTTGAGCCCGACGATCTAGCCAGCTTTCTAGCCACCTTATAGTCCATTCATCCAGCCCATACTTCTTTAACTTGCTGGCAAGAATACTGTCGGAGACCGTATCAAAAGCTTTGCTAAAGTCAAGGAATAACATGTCCACTGCTTTCCCCTCATCCACAGAGCCGGTTATCTCCTCATAGAAGGCAATTAGGTTAATCAGGCATAACTTGCCCTTGGTGAATCCATGCTGACTGTTCCATGTCACTTTCTTCTCCTCTAAGTGCTTCAGAATTGATTCCTTGAGGACCTGCTCCATGATTTTTCCAGGGAATGAGGTGAGACTGACTGGCCTGTAGTTCCCCGGATCCTCCTCCTTCCCTTTTTTAAAGATGGGCACTACACTAGCCTTTCTCCAGTCATCTGGGACCTCCCCCTCCCTTAGTGACATCAGCTGTCACTAGGTTGCCTCTCTCATTCAGTGAGGGTCCCACAATTTCCCTGACCACCTTTGTCATAAACATACAGCTAAGGGTAGCATAAAGTCCCTCCTTTCCCTGTAAGGGTAAAATAAGCTCAAATAACCTGGTTGGCACCTGACCAAAAAGACCAATAAGGGAATAAGATACTTTCAAATCTGGGGGAAGGTTTTGTTTGTGCTCTTTTTCTTGTTCTCTCTCAGACAGAGCGGGACCAGGACAGAAAAAAAAATCTCCTAAAACCCTACCTGAAATAAGCATCTAAGATTACAAAAATCGTAAGTAATAGCAGGGAAATCTGTTAGATTCTCTTTTGTTTTAGCTTGTGAATTTTCCCTATGCTAAGAGGTAATTTTATTCCTGTTTTGTAACTGGGAATCAGAGGGGAAATCCTCTGGGTTTTAAATCTTTTTATTTACCCGATAAAGTTATCTTCCATCCTGATTTTGCAGATGTGATTCTTTTACTGTCTTTTTAATAAAATTCTTCTTTTAAGAACTTGATTGATTTTCAGTGTCCTAAAAACCAGGGATTTGATCTGTGTTCACTTTGTTAATCTAACTGTTGGTATATTATTCTCAAGCCTCCACACACACACCCCAGGAAAGGGGGTGAAGAGGCTTGGGGGGATATTTGGGGGAGGGATAGGGCTCCAAGTGGCCCCAGCCCTGAATGTTTGTTTAACCATCAGAGGAGTGCAATTCTGGAACAGCCTACCAAAGGAAACAGTGGGGGCGAAGGACCTCCATGACTTTAAGATTAAGCTAGATAAGTTTATGGAGGGGATGGTATGATAGGATAACTGGCTTAGTCAATAGGTCAATAAAGTGTCACACTGGTAATTAGTACAATGGGTCAATGATAGGATATTGTTAGCCTTTTTCCAGAGGGTCTGGCTGGAGAGTCTTGCCCGCATGCTCGGGGTTCAGCTGACCGCCATATTTGGGGTCGGGAAGGAATTTTCCTCCAGGGTAGATTGGCAGCGGCCCTGGAGGTTTTTCGCCTTCCTCCGAAGCATGGGGCAGGGGTCGCTTGCTTAAGGAGTGGGTGGATCGGCTTATGTGGCC